>NC_138775.1:98985110-99085110 GCF_965119305.1 Pelophylax lessonae
CAATAGAATTAGAGCAAAAAACTTTATTGTTGATTGACATAAAATCAGGGAAGGGAACCCCCTACACAGGGAGATAATAATTGGACAAAATACATAAAAAGCACAACAAAATACACCTTGCCGAGGGGCATAAGCATACAAAGTGGTTTACAATAATTGCATAATATGAACAAAGTAGTAAGGGAGGATGCTATACGTTACATCCTACATGACTCGAGAACGGTGTCAAGGATAACGCAGAGCGTCCTCTAATGCGGTTGGTACAACTTTGCACATAAGGGAAGGTTCATGTAGCCAGGTGCCCTACATGTTTCGCTTAAAAATTCAAGCTTCTTCCAGAGCTACTGGTATACAAGTTCTGTATGGCAAAATGAACCATTGTTAGTAACACAGCAAATATATATGCAATCATCGCGAATCTGAATCAATGAAGCAGACTTATTAGCAATTATATTATATTTCATACAAAATTCAGCAAAAGGTTTGTAAACACAGATGATCAAACTAGACATTTACATTTAGTCAACACAACACAAAGTATAATAGGATAACAAAAGTAAGGGGAGAGTGGGAAATATTCCTCACCCGAGGGACCCAGAAGATGACTGGTGGCTACGGGTACAACAACCCAAACGATCATAAGAGCATACAGGGACTAATGTGAGGAGCGGAAAAACATACAAACAGTTAGCAGGATATAATAGGGAGCGTATACAAAATTATACCTACCCCTGTAAAAATGGATGTGTGTTCACAGTAGCCAAGATTATAGACAAAATAGAGGTAGACAAAATATCGAGGGGATGATCTGCTGAGGTAAGTCTGATACATGATATTGCTGTAGACAGGTTAGACAAGATATTTGTCTTAGTAAGAACAAGGACCGAATGGCGGTGACCTAAGGTAGGAGGAAAACATGACAAGGAGTAAGTCTAGTAGTAGTAGTTACCATTAGTAGAACCCAAGGGGAAACCACCTCCTGAATAGTAAGAAGCCAGAAAGACATGCGAGAAAGCCCAAGGGGGAGTGGGTGCCCTAAGGGGCATATAGCTAGCACAACGTGCACAAACACTCCAAGATACATAAAAGGGAAAAACCAGTGCACAGACAAGTAACCCACACCGAAAATAGTCAGGTAGCATGGAAGTTACTACCTTGTGAGTAAATAGAGGGCATGAGTGTAGGTCGGCCAGTGCAGCCAAAAAGAAGAGCACTTACAAATAAGGAACGAAGTCACAATTAAATGGCTTGATCCGGGATAAGACTAATCCCTCTGATAGAGAAAAGCTATCAGTGGGTAATGATATTAGTATCGGCTTGTATATTAGGCAAGTGAAAAAGTAACAGACATGGCTCAAAACTAAGACAGAGGTATAGTTACCGTGCAATGTATCATCAGTAGACAGCCTCATACAGCAGCAGATCGGATCCCCCAGATGGGGATAAACCACCATAACGGAGGCATAGAGAGTGCCTCTTTTATACGCCACCGCTCCCGGGTAGTGAGTCACCGGAGGTGACGTCAAACTAACCCCGGCCGTCAATCCCGCGCATGCGCCGAAACCCACGCACAAGGAGGTAGAGGACGTGAGGACAGCGAGACGCGGAAGAGGAGGAGCCCAACAGGAGCACCAGAAGGTAGTCCGATGGGTCCACCACGTCACACACAGCACCATCCAGGGGTGGAGGCTTCGTGTGTGGTTACCTGGCCGCACATCAGTCCCCAAAATATGCTCAGCCGAAGGGTCAAAGCACAACAGCGCCACCATGTGGGGTCAACCGGAGGTGTATGCACTCAACCCATACTACATAGTATAACATGATCAAAAATGTCAATAAATGAGTCACGGGTCACACACAGGCGGCAGAACAGCCGAGACAATGTGCAAACCGCTTCTCATAATAACAAAGCTAAGTTACTATTTAGGTGTAAGTAATTAACATAGTTCTGGTCTGGATATAAATGGGTTACCAGTACCATATGCAAGCGCTTCAAGAAGGGTGACAGACCTGAATCAAAGTTGACAGGAAGATGTATAGGAAAAAAGAGAAAAAACGAACAAACAATAAAGAGAGAGGGG
Source organism: Pelophylax lessonae (assembly GCF_965119305.1). NCBI lineage: Eukaryota > Metazoa > Chordata > Amphibia > Anura > Ranidae > Pelophylax > Pelophylax lessonae. The sequence goes on from NC_138775.1 coordinate 98,987,192, forward strand.
AGAGGAAAAAAAGGGGGGGGGGGAAGGGAAGGGAGAAAATGGGGGGAAAAACTGGTGAGGAGACACCAGAACAAAAAGCTGCTGTAGGAATGATTTGAAAGATTGCGCCTCATTGAGGCCAGGTCGACTAGTGGCATTAAGGTGTACAATCCAGAGTGATTCCCTCTGTAGGATGCGCCTGTTCCAATCGCCCCCGAGGGGATCTTGAGGAATGACTTCAAGTATGAAGAAATGTGCACACTTGTTGTTAAACCTGTGGTACAGGTCTAGATGCCTTGTGACTGAGGTAATCATTTTGCCCTTGGAAGAGTAATATACGTGGTCATTAATTCGACGTCTGAATTGACGTATCGTCTTCCCCACGTAGAAAACCCCACAGTCACAGTACATCAAATAAATGACCCCTTGGGTGCTACAGTCGGCTCTGAAGGTGGGGGACACTTATAAATGTCACCAATGCACGTTTTGTCCCTGGGTGGCTGAGGTCAACAGATTCCATCTTCCCAATGGTGAGACCCTGTCCCCCACCTTCAGAGCCGACTGTAGCACCCAAGGGGTCATTTATTTGATGTACTGTGACTGTGGGGTTTTCTACATGGGGAAGACGAGCTGAGCATATTTTGGGGACTGATGAGCGGCCAGGTAACCACAAACGGCGCCTCCACCCCTGGATGGCGCTGTGTGTGGTGTGGTGGACCCATCGGACTACCTTCTGGTGCTCCTGTTGGGCTCCTCCTCTTCCGCGTCTCACTGTCCTCACATCCTCTACCCCCTTGTGCGTGGGTTTCGGCTCATGCGCGGGAGTGACGGCCGGGGTTAGTTTGACGTCGCCTCCGGTGACTCACTACCCGGGAGCGGTGGGGTATAAAAGAGGCACTCTCTATGCCTCTGTTATGGTGGTTTATCCCCATCCGGGGGATCCGATCTGCTGCTGTATGAGGCTGTCTACTGATGATACATTGCACGGTAACTATACCTCTGTCTTAGTTTTGAGCCATGTCTGTTACTTTTTCACTTGCCTAATATACAAGCCGATACTAGTATCATTACCCACTGATAGCTTTTCTCTACCAGAGGGATTAGTCTTATCCCGGATCAAGCCATTTAATTGTGACTTCGTTCCTTATTGGTAAGTGCTCTTCTTTTTAGCTGCACTGGACTCATGCCCTCTATTTACTCACAAGGTAGTAACTTCCATGCTACCTGACTTTTTCGGTGTGGGTTACTTGTCTGTGCACTGGTTTTTCCCTTTCCCTTTTATGTATCCTGGAGTGTTTGTGCACGTTGTGCTAGCTATATGCCCCTTAGGGCACCCACTCCCCCTTGGGCTTTCTCGCATGTCTTTCTGGCTTCTTACTATTCAGGAGGTGGTTTCCCCTTGGGTTCTACTAATGGTAACTACTACTACTAGACTCCTTGTCATGTTTTCCTCCTACCTTAGGTCACCGCCATTCGGTCCTTGTTCTTACTAAGACAAATATCTTGTCTAACCTGTCTACAGCAATATCATGTATCAGACTTACCTCAGCAGATCATCCCCCGTAAACACTTGATATTTTGTCTACCTCTATTTTGTCTAAAATCTTGGCTACTGTGAACACACATCCATTTTTACAGGGGTACTTATAATTTTGTATACGCTCCCTATTATATCCTGCTAACTGTTTGTATGTTTTTCCACTCCCCACATTAGTCCCTGTATGCTCTTATGACCGTTTGGGTTGTTGTACCCATAGCCACCAGTCATCTTCTGGGTCCCTCGGGTGAGGAATATTTCCCACTCTCCCCTTACTTTTGTCATCCTATTATACTTTGTGTTGTGTTGACTAAATTGCTGAATTGACTAAATTTTGCTGAATTTTGTATTTTGTATGAAATATAATATAATTGCTAATAAGTCTGCTTCATTGATTCAGATTCGCGATGATTGCATACATATTTGCTGTGTTACTAACAATAGTTCATTTTGCCATACAGAACTTGTATACCAGTAGCTCCGGAAGAAGCTTGAATTTTTAAGCGAAACATGTAGGACACCTGGCTACATGAACCTTCCCTTATGTGTAAAGTTGTACCAACCGCATTAGAGGATGCTCTGTGTTATCCTTGACACCGTTCTCGAGTCATGTAGGATGTAACGTATAGCATCCTCCCTTACTACTTTGTTCATATTATGCAATTATTGTAAACCACTTTGTATGCTTATGCCCCTCGGCAAGGTGTATTTTGTTGTGCTTTTTATGTATTTTGTCCAATTATCTCCCTGTGTAGGGGGTTCCCTTCCCTGATTTTATGTCAATCAACAATAAAGTTTTTTACTCTAATTCTATTGTGCCTAGAAAAACCATTCCCATTTTTTTCTATTCTCTTCTAGTCCAATACCCCCCTGCAATAGCCATCCCAACTCTTTTTGTCTTCTGCCTAGCTTAGGTGTGGATAGGCTTCCCTGTGCTGAGGCTTGTAACGCTCCTTGCGTTTCTTATAAGGTGTGGATTTTCAGCTGCAGAAGTAGTTCCACGTCAGTAGTCATGTAGGAGATATGCTGAGATACCATTCCCAACCTCAATGACTCATCATGTATGGAAGGTCTTATTTCAGCCAGTAAATACACACAGTAATTAAGCTGGTTCCTAGTGTGACTTTATATACATGTGGTAAGACAATGATAAAGGTCTTAGGGATAGGTTTGAGTGGAAGTGGTAGGTGACAGACACTTGAGGTGAGACAGTGCAGATGGATGCAGGAAGGGTTAGCGATCATGTATGATAACAGATGACAGAGTAGCAGGTGCATACAGGAGAGATCAACCCAGTGCAGGAAATAGTAGCAGTAGCCTCAAGAGCTAGCAATCTAGTTATGCAGATGTAAAAGACAGTCCTTGCTATGCAGAGCTAAATAGTGTAAGCCTAGTACAAGTCTATAGAGATTTCCCCTGTGGGGTACTTAGCACTAATAGCGATAGCCGAAGGATCGCTCAGGAGATGCGGATGATCCAGTAGCAGGATGCAGGGATCAGCGCAGCGAGGTTCGTCAGCGAGGAGAGCTTGCAAGCATGGAAGCTTCAAGCAAGATTAGTATCCAGGTACTGGTGTTTGAACGAACACATGTGAGTGAGAACCGACGCCCTAAATAGCCATCTAGTCCGGCGCTGGGTGATGACAGCTTCAGCCTTAAAGGGAAACACACCTATATGTGTTTCTTCTGTCTAGGTAGATGGAAATCACCCGGAATAAATGTGATAGGAGGCACTGAGAGTGCCAGAACCTTACATTACCCCCCCCCCCGTAAGGCCGGCTCCGGAAGGCCTCTAAGGCTGGTTGTCGATATAAGAATCGGAAAAAACTGGTTGCCGATACGAGAATCGGATAACACTGGTTGCCGATACGAGAATCGGATAACACTGGTTGCCGATACGAGAATCGGATGAGACTGGTTGCCGATACGAGAATCGGATGAGACTGGTTGCCGATGCGAGAATCGGATGAGACTGGTTTCCGATGCGAGAATCGGATGAGACAATCGGATGAGACTGGTTGCCGATGCGAGAATCGGATAAGACTGGTTGCCGATATGAAAAATCGGGAAGAAAAAAAAAAAAAAAAAGGTTGGTAACCGATCTGAGAATCGGATCCCTTGTTGCCGATATGAAAATCGGATCAGGTTGGTAACCGATGAGAATCGGATCACTTGTTTGCCGATATGAAAATCGGATCAGGTTGGTAACCGATCTGAGAATCGGATAGGACTTGTTGTTAGGGTGTCTGCTACATGGACCCCTCACTAGAATCGGACGCATAACCATCCGAAGTAATCCTAGTAGTCCTAGCAACCAATGCTTCTTCAAACATCCTCAGATCCTTCCTACATACCACCGTGCCATTAGAATCACGTACGCAGTCAGGTGCAAGAATCTCTGTATTTTCATCGGAAGCCAGAAATGTGCTTGCAAAAATAGGAGTATCCTCAGGAGGTGGTACAGGAGGGTTTTTTGAACGTGGTATAAAGTTCACTGGAGTTGAAGGAATATCTATTCCAATATTTGTTAATTTCTGGGTGTCCTTCACTGATATAGAACGGGGACAGGGCTGGCAACAGCCTTGATAATTTCCAGGCTGTTTTTCAGGGAAGACCCTTCGGATTCGCCTGGCCTCTATTGGGAGAGCCTTATGCCTATGGGGTCTGGTTGGGCAGAATGTAATGAAATGTCCCCCTTCACCACAATAAAAACAAAGGCCACAGATTCTCCTGTGATCTCTTTTTTCTTGTGAGGACAACCTAGCATGTATGGCACCAATCTCCATAGGCTCCTCATCCATCTCTGTAGGATCAGGGTCCAAATGGGATGTGTCAGAGTGACAAGGTCGACTGTTTGAGGCAGGCTCGGACCATGACCAGGCAGGATCACCATATCTACTAGGTCTCCTTTTTTCCTTAGGTAGCCGGGGTCTGTGGTTACCTGGAGCGGGTTTAGGAGTGGGGTCAATAGCTGAATTCTGAGAAGAACTGGATAATGGCATTTCCATTTTTTCAGACTTCCTTTCTCGTAGTCTTCTATCTATGGTGATACTGAGTTGTATCAATGTATCCAGGGTTTTTGGCATCTCTGCTCGGGCGAGCTCGTCCTTGACGGCTTCTGATAGGCCAAGCCTAAATTGGGTTTTCAGAGATGCATCATTCCATCCTGAATCAAGGGTCCATCTCTTGAATTCTGCGACAAAGTCTTCTACAGGCCTTTTTCCTTGTTTCAAGGATCTTAACTGAAGATCGGCAGTACTCTGCCTATTGGGGTCATCATATAGGCTAGTGAGCTCTGCCAGGAACAAGGCATAGGAGTTGAGAAGCTGGTCGTTTTTTTCAAAAAGAGAATCTGCCCAGGCTCGAGGATCGCCTGATAGGTAAGAAATAATAGTACAAACCTTAATGTGATCAGTAAGGTAGGTACGAGGTTTTAGCAAAAAAAGTAACTCACATGCGTTTTTAAATTCGCGAAACTTTTTGCGATCGCCTGTAAATACCAAAGGGGGATTTATCGTGGGTTCAGGAGACTGTGCAGAGGTAAGTTGTGTCAGTCTAATTACCTGCTGCGACAGAGCCTGATTGTCGTTTTTCAATTCAGCAAGTGCGTGTATTAACGCAGATACCTGCTGTTTTAATTGTGTCACCTGAGTGGCTACTTCTGCTGAATCCATTTTTTAGGTTCGTTCAATCTGTAACGCTCCTTGCGTTTCTTATAAGGTGTGGATTTTCAGCTGCAGAAGTAGTTCCACGTCAGTAGTCATGTAGGAGATATGCTGAGATACCATTCCCAACCTCAATGACTCATCATGTATGGAAGGTCTTATTTCAGCCAGTAAATACACACAGTAATTAAGCTGGTTCCTAGTGTGACTTTATATACATGTGGTAAGACAATGATAAAGGTCTTAAGTATAGGTTTGAGTGGAAGTGGTAGGTGACAGACACTTGAGGTGAGACAGTGCAGATGGATGCAGGAAGGGTTAGCGATCATGTATGATAACAGATAACAGAGTAGCAGGTGCATACAGGAGAGATCAACCCAGTGCAGGAAATAGTAGCAGTAGCCTCAAGAGCTAGCAATCTAGTTATGCAGATGTAAAAGACAGTCCTTGCTATGCAGAGCTAAATAGTGTAAGCCTAGTACAAGTCTATAGAGATTTCCCCTGTGGGGTACTTAGCACTAATAGCGATAGCCGAAGGATCGCTCAGGAGATGCGGATGATCCAGTAGCAGGATGCAGGGATCAGCGCAGCGAGGTTCGTCAGCGAGGAGAGCTTGCAAGCATGGAAGCTTCAAGCAAGATTAGTATCCAGGTACTGGTGTTTGAACGAACACATGTGAGTGAGAACCGACGCCCTAAATAGCCATCTAGTCCGGCGCTGGGTGATGACAGCTTCAGCCTTAAAGGGAAACACACCTATATGTGTTTCTTCTGTCTAGGTAGATGGAAATCACCCGGAATAAATGTGATAGGAGGCACTGAGAGTGCCAGAACCTTACAAGGCTACAGTCTCAGCCTTCTTCTTTTCTCTTATGATTTATTTTCTAAAAATGTATTTTTTCTTTACATTGCTAGCTGTTTATTTTATCAGCACTAGTTAGTTGGATCTTTGGATGAAGACGGCGTTTGCGGAGCTGGGAATCGGACTGACCATCCTGGTTCTCCAGGACAGAGGGTCAGAGGGAATCCCAGCCTGCCATCGAGCGTTTCGCAGGCTATGTGTTCGCCCTGGCCTCGCAAACGACCCATCCCTGTCCTCAGGGATGCAGCCATGTGAGGTGGCTACCTCACTGGACACAGCATAGGTTCGTCCGTGCACTACTTGTGTCCTGCGTTTCTGGCTGACGGCACTCCCCTGCCATCTGAAGGTGGGTGGTTTTCCGTTTCTACGAGGCACCCCATGCCATCGGGTACAGGTAAGTACACTCTGTGTGGGGCCTCTGTCTGGGGTCTGCAGTCCTGTGTGTCTGTGGTGTCCCCTATGTCTGTGCATTTTTGGGCTCCCTGATCCCAGTCCCTGTGGGGGTTTTATTCTCTCACAGCAGCGCTGTGTGGGGTTTTGGGGGTCCCTCTCCTAATGTCACTTTAGGGTGCTTGGAGGTGCAGACACATGCGGCGACCACTGCAGGGTTAAAAACCACCGGTCTGCCATTTTAAGTGTGGACAGCATGTCTGGCTTCACTGTGGGCGCTTATACAGCATGCTATGTAGTGTTTTTGGCGCCTTGTGGCGCCATCTTGCGTGTGGCGAACGATCGTTCCGAGCACATGTCGGCGGCCATCTTGCCGAAGCCTCCCATTCGTTTTCAATAGGCATCCATTTTCCCTGGGTCTGCAGCCTCAATTCAGCCTCCGGCGGTGACATCACTTCCTTCTTTCTCACAGAGCGACCGAAGGAGCTGGTAACACACTGGTGGGGTCCTTTCCTGCTGTTCCTTTACTTTCCTACTTGTGCAATCTTCCTGGTAAGCTTTTGTCCCTGCGGGGGGTCTGTGTTTTACAGTCCTTATTGCGGTGTGCTGCAGGGGTCTGCGGCGCTCTTAAAGGGCCAGTACAAAAAAAAAACTTTTATTTCTGCAATGGAATCCCAGGACAGCAAATTCCCACCAGCTTTGGTGGGGGATTCAGGTTCCTCTGAATCCTCTACCATCACTAATGGTAGAAAAAGGCCTAGGATTTCTTTTTCTTCTGAGTGTGACATGGTTGCTGTAGGTAGCGTGGCCCTTTCGGGCTCTTCTCAGGATCCGAAAGAGTCTGAGGGGGAGACGGAGGTTGCAGGGGTGGATGATTCCCCCCCTGGGTCGCCCGAGGATTGCGCAGCTATGGATGCGCTGATTCTTGCCGTGAAGGAAACACTACATTTGGAGGATGAGCCCACTCCTCCGGGTTTTGTGTCCTCTTTTGGTACACACAGGACCCGCAAGACGGCGCAGGTTTTTCCTTGCCCCGCAGAGTTTCACCATAAGGTGAATGAGCAATGGCGCAATTTAAAACACACCTTCGTGGTGCCTAAGAAGTTTCAACTTCTCTACCCTTTTGCGGCTACTACGGTTTGCGCGCTGGTGTGTGCCTCCTCAAGTGGATCACACGGTAGCCAGATTGAACAGGGCTACTCTGGTCCCCACCGAGGACTCTCCGGTGTTTAGGGACCCTACTGATAGGAGGCTAGAATCTCTTGCCCGTCATTCCTACATGGTGGCGGGTTCCATGCTCAAGCCTATTTTTGCCTCCGTAATGGTGGCTCAGGCTGTGGCATATTGGACCAAGGTGCTAAAACGCACCCTTGTGGCTGACTCTGCCCCCCCCACTACAGTGGACATAGTGGATCAGATTTATCAAGGGGTCATGTATTTGTGCGATGCGGCCCTAAATGAGTCCCCTTTGGCGATACGCCTGTCCAGTGTCGCAGTGATTAACCTTCGACTAATCTGGTTAAAAAGCTTGTCGGCTGACCAGAAATCCAGGAAGACGGTGGTTGATATCCCCTATGCGGGGTCTCGCCTTTTTGGAGACTCCCTGGATGAATTGGTTAAAGGAGTCACTGGGGGTAAGAGCACTTTGCTGCCCCAGAACCCTAAGGGGAAATTTTTCCGCGGTAAGCGGGGCTCCTCCTTTAAACCTAATCAGGGGTCCTTTCGTGCCTTCAAGGCGCAGAACAAGGGAAAACCCTTCAAGGGCCAAGGTGGCCAGAAGAAGCCCTGGTACAGCAAACAAAAATCCGGCCAAGCTGGGACGGCGGCTCAGTCCGCCTCTGCCTGAAGGGGCGCCCTCACCTGTTTCAGGGGTGGGGGGACGTCTGCACGGTTTCCTCCAACCTTGGCTGCTCCGGATCACAGACAGGTGGGTTCAGGAAATCATTCGGTCAGGGTACAAGATCGAATTTCTTTCTCGGCCGGCAAACAGATTCTTTCCCTCAAATCTTCATTTGACCCCAGGGCGGTTGCAGGACTTACATCAGGCGGTGCAGGATCTCCTCGTCCAGGGGGTTGTCGTCCCGGTGCTTCATCGGGACAGGTTTCAGGGGTTTTATTTGAATCTGTTCACTGTGCCCAGAAAGGAGGGCAAAGTGCGTCCAATTCTGGACTTGAAAGCGCTGAACCGCTTTGTGCGCTTTCGAAAATTCCGCATGGAATCACTCCGCTCGTTGGTGGCCTCCCTAAATCGGGGGGGAGTTCCTGGCCTCTATAGACCTGAAGGATGCGTATCTGCACATCCCCATTTTCGAGGGTCATCAGAGGTACCTCTGATTTGCTATCGCGGAGGATACATTACCAGTTTGTCGCGTTACCTTTCGTTCTCCCTTCGGCTCCAAGGGTCTTTACCAAAGTGTTGGCGCCTGTTCTGGGCCTGTTGCGGGCACAGGGCGTTGCGGTCTTGGGATATCTGGACGATCTCCTGTTAAGATCGAGTGCCAGTCAGAGCCTGTTGCGCGATCTGTCCACTACGGTCCAGACGCTCCAGGAGTTCGGTTGGACAATCAACATTCAGAAGTCGACCTTGTCGCCTTCGGTTCGTCTCCCATATCTGAGAATGGTTCTGGACTCTGCTCAAGCAAAGGTTTTCTTACCGGAGGACAAGCTCCGGACCCTACAGGACGAGGTCAGGTCCCTCAGGGACAACAAATCCTCGTCACTCCGGACCTGTATGCGTTCCCTGGGGTTGATGGTGTCAGCCTTCGAGGTGATACCATTTGCACAGTTTCACACGCGCTCTCTCCAAGCGGAGATCCTGGCCAGGTGGGACAGACTGCCTCAGTCCTTGGACCTGAGAGTCTCTGAGTCGCCAAACCAGAATGGATCTCTTGTGCTGGCTTCAGTCCCCGGCGGTGTCGGACGGAAAATCCTTCCGGCCGATTCTGTGGACGGTGATAACCACAGATGCCAGCCTGTCGGGCTGGGGTGGCGTTCTGGGCAACCTTTCTGCCCAGGGCACCTGGTCGGAGGAGGAATCCTCCCTCCCGATAAACATTTTGGAATTAAGAGCGATCAGGCTGTGCCTGCTCCATTGGTCGGATCGTCTTCAAGGCCGTCTTGTACGTGTGCAGACGGACAATGCCACTGCAGTGGCTTACATCAATCACCAAGGGGGCACCAGGAGTGCCGGGCGGCCCAGGAAGTGACCAGTATTCTGTCTTGGGCCGAGACTCATGTCCCGGCAATATCGGCAGTTCACATTCCGGGTGTAGAGAATTGGCAGGCCGATTATCTGAGCCGCCAGACCCTGGACCAGGGGGAATGGTCCCTCCACCCGGAGGTATTTCAAATGCTGTATGCGAAATGGGGATCCCCAGATGTGGATCTGTTTGCGTATCGGCTAAACCACAAGGTGGAAAGGTTCGTGGCAAGAACGCGTGATCCTCTGGCAGACGCCTCGGATGCGCTAGTGGTGCCTTGGCATCAGTATCATCTGATGTATGCCTTTCCCCCAATTCAGTTGTTGTCCAGGTTCCTTCGCAGGTTGGCCTCAGAAAAATCACTGGTGATTCTGGTAGCGCCGGACTGGCCTCGCCGGTCCTGGTACGCGGACATCGTTCACCTGGCCGTAGAGCCTCCGTGGCGGCTGCCAATGCGAGAAGATCTGCTGTCTCAGGGACCGATCTTCCATCCTGCTTTACAATCGCTGGCTTTAACGGCATGGCTGTTGAAAGCCAGGTCCTGAGAGACAGGGGTCTCTCCTCAGAGGTCATTCCTACTTTGATCAAGGCTAGAAAAGCCTCTTCTGGTAAGATTTATTACCGTACATGGAAGGCTTATTTTGCCTGGTGTGAGTCCGGGGGTTTCTCTCCTCGTTCCTACTCGGTGGCGAGGGTGTTCGCTTTCCTCCAGACTGGTGTGGACCAGCGCCTTGCGTTGGCCACGATTAAGGGCCAGGTATCAGCACTGGCTATTCTTTTCCTGCGCCCTGTGGCGTCTAATTCCTTGATTCGCACCTTTATTCAAGGTGTGCATCACTTGGCCCCTCCCAGAAGGGAGCCCTTACCTCCATGGGACTTGAACTTGGTTCTGTCCGTGTTGCAGCGTTCCCCGTTTGAAAACATCAGGGAAATTTTGTTACCTATGCTATCTAAGAAGGTTGCATTCCTGGTAGCGATCACTTCTGCTCGCAGAGTGTCGGAGTTGGCGGCGTTGTCTTGCTGCTCCCCTTACCTGGTGGTTCATAGGGATAAGGTGGTCTTGCGACCAAATCTGTCCTTTCTGCCAAAGGTGGTTTCGGATTTTCACCTCAATGAGGACATTGTTTTACCTTCGCTTTGTGCGAACCCTAAGCATCCAAAAGAGATTGCCTTGCATTCTTTGGATGTTGTCAGGGCAATCAGGGTTTACCTGTCGTCGACTGAATCCTTTCGGAAATCGGATTCTCTCTTTGTACATCCTGAGGGTCCTCGGAAGGGTATGGCTGCGTCTGCGGCAACCATTGCCAAATGGATCAGACAGACCATTGTACAGGCCTATTCGTTGCGTGAACGGGTTCCTCCCTTTCCTTGTAGGCGCATTCTACCAGGTCGGTAAGTGCGTCCTGGGCCTTCCGGCATCAGGCTTCGGTGACCCAGGTGTGCAAGGCTGCGACTTGGTCGTCGGTGCACACTTTTTTCAAATTTTATAAAATTGATGTTCTGGCATCAGCTGATGCCTCCTTTGGCCGCAAAGTTCTCTGTGCGGCTGTGCCATAGGGAACCCTGGTTTTTGTACGGGTCCCTGGCTGTTGGGGTTGTTTTTCCCCATGGATATTTGTTTTCCTGGGTTGTTGCTCATGTTGAGCCCTTTTTTGTTACCCAGAAGGTTACCTTTCTGTGCATGTAAGGTTCCTGTCTCTGATGTGGGTACTGCGTTGCTTTTCTGGCGGTTGCGTTGCCCACCCCTCATGTCTACACTGCTTTGGGACATCCCAATTAGTGAAGACTGTGTCAATGGGCGGCGACTGTCGGAGGACGTAAGAGAAAACTGAATTTTTGTAAAATCTTACCGTAAAATTCCTTTCTCTGAGTCCTCCGACAGTCGCCGCCCCCGCCCCTCTTTTGGGGGTTTTTTTCGACACTAATACTGCTTGCGACCAAACTGAGTTGGAATGGCTATTGCAGGGGGGTATTGGACTAGGACAGCCCCCATGGGTGTGACTATGTAGATGAATTGTTCTTTTACAAGTCTTTTGCCTAGAAACTCCTGTGGAGAGTTAGCAATACCCCATTAGTGAAGCCTGTGTGAATAGGCGGCGACTGTCGGAGGACTCAGAGAAAGGAATTTTACGGTAAGATTTTACAAAAATTCAGTTCTTTCAATATATTTTTTTTTATTGGGAATGTTATATAGCAGATATAAAAAAAATTGTTTTCTCTTTCGTTCACTGACGAACAAAGCTTCAAGTCTTCAGACCATTGGGCTTTATGCGGTCTCTCTTCAGGAGTAGGACTAGGCAGAAAACCTTTTGGTTACGCCCCTGGGGCAGTCCCGGAGGGTATACCATAACTTCCTGCTGTAGGACTCCAGTTTTTTCTGCCTAGTCAGGAGTAAGGACCTGGCTCTCTGCTGGCATCTGCGGTTCTGGCATTTCTTCCTTTTTAAATGGAATTTTTTACTTTTATTTTTATTTTTATTCCTGTGTGAACTACAATCAACACCTGGACTGGGCGACTCACTGGATATGCTGGGTCCTTACGGTCTTCCCAGTGTGGCCTGCGGGTGCGACCCAACTATTAGCTCCAGGCTAGGTTGGCCACGGCATAGCCACACTGGATGGGGGCTGGCCGGCGAGTGAAACACCTCGCGAGGTCACATACCCCTGGTCATGACCGCAGTCACGATCAGAGTCGCTGAGTACCTCAGGCTGCAGCACCCCCAGTCCAAGCTGGTGCGGTGGACTTCTAGGAATAAAGCCCGCCTGGAGACTGTGGTATGGTGAGTAGTGTACCCACTCCTTTCTTATGGAATTGTTGGGGTGGTCGCGGGCCTTCCCTGGGGATGGTAGGCTCCTCCTATGTCTTTTCTCCCCCTTATACCTTTCCCCTTCTCCTTATTGGGGTTTCCCCTGTGTAGGTCCCCTCATCTGCCCCTGGTCCCCTCCCCGGGCCCTCTCTGGGGGGCATGGGTGTTTATGGGTGAGGGGGCTTGTATGGTGCTGGGCCGGAGAAATAGTGAGTGATGCCGCTGCCGGCCCCCTGGTGGGGGTGTCCGTACCTGGGTGCTGCGGGGGGGGAGTCCCCTCCTGGGGTCTGTGTGCTTCCCTAAGGTCCAGTGGGGTCCAGGGTCCTGTGCATGGTGCCACTGTATTCCCAGCTTCGGTGGCCATGTTTGTGTGATCCAATGACAATTTTTTGATTTGCTGGGCTGCGGGGCCTCTGGTGTCAGGTCGGCATTTCCACTTCTCAGCAGTGTGGCAGATCGTTTTGGCGCTCTCTAGCTAAGGTGAGGAGTCTCTGGGGGTACACTATTCTTCCTCTGCTGTATACAGTGCAGCGGGTGCACTAATTCTTGTGGTGCCCCAGCGGTGCACGGGGGGAGGGGTTTTCCCATTTTTCTTCTGCAGAAACAAAATACAATTTTCTGAGCAGCGCGGTTCCGATTAACCCCTTATGGTCACGGAGCCTCTGGAGCGCATTTCACCACCCGATCCACTCCTGGAAGCCCTCTGGGTCTCAGTCTGCCCTGACGGCAATGACGGCAGCCCTGCAGTCGCTAGTAGCCAAAGTAGATATTGCCCTGCAAAGGAAGCCTGGCAAGAAGCGCACCCCCCCCCCCATCTTCACCTGTATCCTCTGCTTCCTCAGAATCTAGGTAGATTTGGCCGCCGCAGACGACAGTCAGCCCACTGGGTCTGCATCCACGCACATTGAGTGCTCTAATAGTGAGAATGAGTCCTCCACAGCTACGCATGAGAAAGCGCCGGTGGAGGCCTGGATTGTCAATGCGGGAAACTTTAACCGCTTGCCGACCGCCACACTACTATTTACGGCGGCGGTCAACCCCTCACAGGCAAAGTGACGTAGTACTACGTCGCTCGCCTGTGAGGCTCTGGGGGGCGAGCACGCCCGCCAGAGGCGCGCTCCCTAAGCAGTCCGCGTAAACAAAGCCGCCTGTCATTCTCCCCTGTGTAAGAACAGGGATCATACGGTCCTGCTATGTAGGATCGTATGTCTCTGTTGTTACACCACTAGCCACACCCCTTTACAGTTAGAAGCACACCCCTAGGGACACACTTGACCCCTTGATCACCAATAAAGTTAACCCCTTCCCTGCCAGTGTCATTTTTACAGTAACAGTGCATATGTATAGCACTGATTACTGTAGTAATGTCACTGGTAACCCCAAAAGTGTCAAATGTCAGTCAAGGGTCCGATCTGTCCCCCGCAATGTCGCAGTCCCACAAATAAAATCGCAAATCGCCGCCATTACTCATTAAAAAAAAACACCAAAAATGACAGAAATCTTTCCCTTAGTTAGTAAACGCAATAACTTTTGCGCAAACCAATCAAAATACGCTTATTGCTAATTTTTTTACCAAACATATGTAGCAGAAAACAAATTGGCCAAAAATGTTAAAAAAATTTGATTTTTACATTTTTTTGGGGAATTTCATATAAAAAATGTGAAAAATATTATTTTTTAAAAATTTATGCTCTTTTTTTTGTTTATAGCCACCAATAGAAAGCTCTGTTTATGGTAAAAAAAAAAGGACGTCAATTTTATTTGGGTACAGCGTCGCACGACCGCGCAATTGTCCGTTAAAGTCACGCAGTGCCGAATCGCAAAATAGGGCCTGGTCAGGAAGGGGGTAAAATCTTCCGGGGCTTAAGTGGTTAAAGTTGGAGGACTCAGCTGAAGCTGAGTTGGTGACGCCAGTGCAGTTTAGCACCCGCAAATCTTCCAAGATGACTAAGGTGTTTCCCTTTCCTGCCTATTTTGACGAGATTAAAAAGCGAAGGGAAATTTCTGCGCTAAAAATTGATGATTGAGAAAAATAGGAGGAGGGAAAAAAGCTGCTGACAGTAGACCAACAGACAGTGATCCAAAATGCATAAATAAAAAAATAGTGTAGCGCTAATACATAAAATACATGTGAATAAAAAAATAGTAGTCATGAATGAACATATATAATAATGGTGTAAAGTCCAAGAGAAGTTGTGCACACAAAAGTCCCAAAAAGTGAAAATGAGGGGGTAATCCAGAAACATAAAACTTATTTTTGAGAAGAATTATTTTGGATTCTTCTTGTGACAACCACAGGGAAGTGCAGGCAGGGGACACCACTGTGCAATAATGATGGGAGGCAACTTACCAGAACAATATGGCCAAACAGGTTAATGAACTGGCCACACAAGCATATGAATAAAGCAGGTAGACTCCAAAATCATCAAAGAAGCCGCACACAGAAGGTCCAGTCTCCACAGCAGATCCAAATAAGCCAGATGGATGCAGATGTATATAGAAGATATATGACACAAACCATAGTGTAATTCTGTAAAAAAACTTCAAGCAAATTTATTAAAAGGCTACTTACAAAACATCTGACATAAACAGGCACGTCAACAAATATGGCTGAAGATCCGATTGCGGCGTCCCGCGTCTTCATAACAGAGTAACAAAGTAAAGGCTGCCCAAAATAGTTTTCAGCTTTCAGTGCTCTCTCACTTTGAATGACAATTACTCAGTCATGCTACACTGTACCCAAACTACATTTTTATTATTTTTTTTTCACACAAATATAGCTTTCTTTTGATAGTATTCATTTACCACTGGGGTTTTTATTTTTATTAAGATAGAAGCGAAAAAAAAGATTGAATATTTAAAAAAATAAACACTTTTTTTTTTACTTTCTGTTATAAAATTTTGCAAATAAGTAATTTTTCTTCATAAATTTTGCAAATAAGTAATTTTTCTTCATAAACTTGAACTAAATCTTATACTGCTACATATCTATGGTAAAAATAACCCAAATTAGTATATATTATTGTTTTGTCACATTTTTGGGGTGGTATTCGATATGCGCAAAGAGAGATCACACAAATATTTACAAGTATAACTACTATTAAAAGTAATGACAGATGCAGATAAAGAAAATATGACATGAATACTTAACTAAAGATTCTATTTCTGCCATGGAGTCCCCCTGCTTTTCATACAGCATGGCCAAGTAAACAGACAGGGCGCATGCCTAATGGCACCTCTGGATGAGACTAACTTATTCCAGTATGGGCTGTGTGATTTAGACTTTTGTATAAGGTATAGACAATCCCCAAGCCAATTCTCTTTGCAATATGACCCCTCAAGGACTTGGCCAGTGTACAATCACACATTCCTTTGGTGTAAGGTAAAGTAATGATTATGTTCTTATATGGCCTCCTCGGCCAAGATTTTGAGGCTCAGAATTCATTAGTGAGCCACATCATTAATAAGGATTATGAAATATGCCAGTTCTCTTTTGTTCATTGACAGACACAGCTCCTGATCTTCATAACCATTGGGTTATACTGCCCCCTACAGGAGTAGGACACTAGGCTGAAAAATAATCTGGCTATGCCTATGGGCAGTGCCAGGGGGTATACCCCTCCCTGCTATAGCCACTAATTTTTTTCTGCCTAGTCAGGAGTAAGGACCTTGATCCCTACTGGAATCTTTTGTCCTGGCAAATTTTTTTAGATAGAAATTTTTTCTCCTGTTTTTTTTCTGTGAGATCTACAATCAACTGCCGGACTGGGCGACAGGGTTGGATAATCTAAATCCAGTGGTCATCCCAGTCTAGCCAGCGAGCGTACACAGACCTCAGCTCTGCACTAGGTCCGCCGCAACATAGCCCCACCGGATGGGTGCTGGCCTGCGGGTTAAACACCTTGCGAGGTCGCATTCGACCGAGTCTCGGCCTGAGTCGAAGCGTTCCTCCTATCGGACAGCCCCCCATTTCAGTGGCGAGAGGTTCTGTCTGGAGTGGTGCCCACCTGGTTCCTGGTATGGTGAGCAGCTGTCCCCCCTCTCCCCCTGGAGGGTTTTGGGGTGGACGTGGGCCCCTCCTTGGGATTCTCGAACCCCCGGGTTCCCCTCCATCCTGTCAGGCACCCCCTTTTCATCTGTTCCCCATTCTACCTCCTTCCACTAATGCTGGAGCTGTGTGGGGGGTCTGGTCCACCTCCTGGGGTGGGGGCAGAGCGCTGTGCTGGTGATGGGGGCCAGGGGGTGCGCCGCCAGTGACCAGACAATTGGCTGTGCAGGGGGGTTGTACCTGGTTGGGGCTCCTGCCAGGGCCCCCTGTTCTGCCTGGGTCTGTCCTTGAGGCCTAGGGATCCCTCCTGGGAGCCTCCTGGAGGCACCATTTTGCTGTAGCCTGTGTATTCCTATGCACGGCGGTCATGTTTGTGTAGTCCAGCGGCTATTTTGCTGTGGTTTGCCATTGAAAATAGCAGCCATGACAGTGGAGCCCTGTGGGTGGCGATTTTGGCGGGGGAGCCTCCCCCCCCCCCCCATCCCCTGGTGCTGACTCCTGGATCTTTTCATTTCCTGATCACCGCACGTGGAATGCAGATTATCCTGGAGGCTGTTTCTGCTGGGTGGTGAGTCTGTTGGGGTTCTCTCCCTCTCTGCTGAGGATCACTTTGCGCTTGTGCCTGGCGACCAGATGGTGTTGCCAGTGCGGTGGGGGTTGTCCCTTAGCAATATGTTACACTTTTTGTTGGGTACCCCTGGTGACTCATGGAGTCTTTTTGAGCACATCTCCCCACTTAACCCCCTCTCTGAGGCTGTGGGGCCCTCTGGGTCCCAACTATCCATGGATGCACTGAAGGCAGTCCTGGAGTCCTTTGTGTCCCCGGTGGAGGTGGATTTTGGGCGTTGGGGCTAGCAAAAAGCGTCCCCGCCTCATCTGTCTCCTCAGATCCTGAATCTGATTCGGCTGCCACAGACGTGGTCACCCTTCTGGGTCTACGACCATGCGCCCGGAGTCTTCAGATAGTGAGGATGATTCATCCACATCTGCAACTGCGCACGAAAGGGCGCTGGTGGAAGCACTGATTGTATCTGTGCGTGAGACCCTGAAGATGGAGGATGCAGCTGCGACTGAGGTGCAGGTTCCTTTTGGCACTCACAAGCCATCCAGAGCAGTGAAGGCGTTTCCTTACCCTGCCTATTTTGAAAGAATTTTCGCTAAAGAATGGGCACAACCAAAGCATCGCCTTGGGGTCCCTAAGCGATGTACTAGGCATTAACCCTATGAGGAGTCCCTTAAGAAGTGGACTGTTCCACCTGTGGTGGACCCTCCAGTTTCCAGATTGAACAAGGCAACCATGATTCCGGTTGGAGGATCCGGCTGACAGGAAGGCAAAGGCTGTGGCCCGCAATATGTACACTGAGTCCGGTATTCACCATTGCCCTGGTGACCGAGTGGGCTAAGCTTTTACGCCGTGACCTGGAGAAAGAACAGCTCCCCCCTGCCTTTGCTTAGCTGGCGGACCAGCTGGAGCAGGGGCTGCAGTTTATCTGTGATGCCTCTTTGGATGCAGCTCCCCTAGTGGCTCGGCTCTGTTTCGGCAGTGGTCCATCGGCGTATCTTTTGGCTTAAATGCTGGTTTGCGGATCAGACTTCTAAAAAGGCCTTGACAGATCTCCCCTTTCAAGGGGATTGCATGTTTGGGGCTACCCTGGATGACATCATTAAAAGTGTCACAGGGGAAGAGTACTTATATTCCACAGGCTAATAAGGGGCAAGGAACCTCATCGCACAAGAGGGCCCCCCTCATCGGCTCATAAGAAGTTTTTCATCCCTCAAGATCGACTGACAAGGGCTCCAAGCTTTCAAGACCTCTTCTGGAGGATCCAAACAAACCTGGTCTAGCAAGCCGAGAGCGGGCTTTTCCAGACCTGCAGACAAGGCTCCTTCAGCATGAAGGTGCGCCCTCACCTGTATCAGTTGTGGGGGGACGTTTTTGTTGGTTTCCGGACCCGTGAACCTCCCTGGTACAAGACAAGTGGCTCCACAAAGTCGTTAGTTTCCAGGTAAAAGATCAAGTTTCACTCTTGTCGCCTTGCAAGGTTCTTTCCTTCCAACTTGCGCCTGTCCCCGGACCATTTAAAGGGTCTGTTTGGGGCTGTACAAGACCTGTTGCTTCAAGGGGTGATTGTCCCGGTTCCGACTTCGGAACGTTTTCAGAGTTTTTACTCAAGCCTGTTTACAGTTCCCTGGAAGGAAGGCAAAGGGCTTCCAATACTGGACCTCAAGTCGCTGAACTGCTTTGTGCGGCTGCAGAAGTACAGAATGGAGTCCATTCGCACGGTGGTGGCATCCCTGAATCAGGGGGAATTTCTTGCCTCTATCGACATCAAGGATGCTTACCTTCACATTCCAATATGTGCTGGTCACCAGTGATCCTCAGCTTTGCCGTGCGAGAGGAGCACCATGTACTGTTTTTTTTGTCCCCTACTGCTCTGGTGGAAAACCTGGAAATCCCCATACGAACTCTGAGGGAGTTCGGCAGGATTCTGGTTCCGTCCACAAAGCTGCATTATCTTGGTCTGACTCTGGACTCAGCCTTAGCCAGAGTGCTCCTTCCTCTGGACAAACTCCAGACATTGCAGGCTGCAATTCGTCTGCTGCTGTCCGGCAGATGGTCATCCCTCTGGACTTACATGTGGGTGCTGGGCCTAATGGGGTCTACTTTCGAGGTGGTTCCTCTTGCACAGTTCCATACGAGGTCCCTGTAAAGGGAGATTCTGGCCAAATGGGACAAGTCTCCGCAGTCTCTGAAGAATACGATCTGGCTGAGCCGGGGAACGAAGGAGTCCCTGATATGGTGTCTTCGTTCTCCGGCGCTTTGGCTGGGCAAATCCTTCCTCCCCTTGTATTGGACAGTGGTCTCTACGGATGCCAGCCTGTCTGGCTGGGGAGGCGTCCTCGACAAAAATTCTGCTCAGGGGATCTAGACACTGGAAGAGTCCAGACTACCGATCATTGTCTTGGAACTCCGAGCGATCAGACTGTGCCGGCATTCTAAGGTGTGCAGAATGGTTAGTTCCAGCCCTTTCCACAGTATACATTCCTGGGTGGAAAAACTGACAGGCAGATTACCTCAGTCGGCAGGCATTGGACCAAGGGGAGTGGTCCCTTCATCCGGAAGTGTTTCATCAGTTGTCTCCCCGGTGGGGCATCCCTGAGGTGGATCTGTTGATCTTTCGGGCTTAACAGGAAGGTGCAGAAGTTTGTGGCTCGGTCACTGGATCCTCTGGCAGATGCCACAGACGGGTTTGTGGCCCTTTGGGGTCAGTATCATCTGATTTACGCTTTCCCTCTTCCCAAGCTTCTGCCAAGATTTCTACACCGGATCGGGACAGATGGGATTCCGGTCATCTTGGTGGCTCCGGACTGGCCTAGCCGGGCTTGGTACACCAATCTGATACGACGTTCCTTGGAAGCTTCCTCTCAGGAAGGATCTGCTGTCCCAAGGACCAATCTTCCATCCTGCTTTACAGTCGCTTGCTTTGACGGCTTGGCTGTTGAACGCCAGGTGCTGATGGATAAGGGGTTTATCTAAGTTGCTGATTCCAAAGCTGTTAAAAGTTATGAAATCTACTTCTAGAAAGATCTACCATCTACAATCGTGCCAGCTTCCGATGATGTAATTTCTATGATGAAACGCGTCAAGTTATAACGCACGCTGCCTCGTCCTGGGCCCGCAGTTGAACCACACGCCACTCTCCCCAATTCCGGGTATGGCGCAGCTCCCTCAACAGACTCCCCGAATAGCCGCAAGGCACTGAGCCTACACGGGAGAACAACTAAGGGCACCAGCTTTTATCTTAAAACCTTTTATTGTGATTGCGTGGAATTTTTTGGAGTAATATATATTTTTTAATAAAGATGGAAAGTTTTAAACCTACGGCACTATGAGGAGCCTCTTTCCTTTTTATGCCCACAAGCACAAATAGGTGAAAACCACTGATATCCATCCATCCCCAGGAGATCTGAGCCGCAAGTGTGAGAAAACACCAAAGCCTTAACTGATCCTTTGCTGGTGTACGCTAGCTAGGATCAACACCATCTGGTAAGTGTGCCATCTTACCATAACTTGTTGGCAGTGAAGTGGAGGGTCACATCATCACTACTGTATATGTGCATGCATCACCACCTGACCCAGCTCTATTAACCTATATAAAGGACTCACCTTTTTCTGCACCATTGTTTGCAATATATTTGCTTGCACATTTTTCCTAGCATTGATAATAATGGACTTTAATCAATACTCACTTATGTTATATGTAAGCACTTTTACAGTGCCTTGCGAAAGTATTCGGCCCCCTTGAACTTTGCGACCTTTTGCCACATTTAAGGCTTCAAACATAAAGATATAAAACTGTAATTTTTTGTGAAGAATCAACAACAAGTGGGACACAATCATGAAGTATAAAGAAATTTATTTGATATTTCATACTTTAACAAATAAAAAACTGAAAAATTGGGCGTGCAAAATTATTCAGCCCCCTTAAGTTAATACTTTGTAGCGCCTCCTTTTGCTGCGATTACAGCTGTAAGTCTCTTGGGGTATGTCTCTATCAGTTTTGCACATCGAGAGACTGACATTTTTGCCCATTCCTCATTGCAAAACAGCTCAAGCTCGGTGAGGTTGGATGGGAGAGCGTTTGTGAACAGCAGTTTTCAGTTCTTTCAACAGATTCTCGATTGGATTCAGGTCTGGACTTTGACTTGGCCATTCTAGCACCTGGATATGTTTATTTGTGAACCATTCCATTGTAGATTTTGCTTTATGTTTTGGATCATTGTCTTGTTGGAAGACAAATCTCCGTCCCAGTCTCAGGTCTTTTGCAGACTTCATCAGGTTTTCTTCCAGAATGGTCCTGTATTTGGCTCCATCCATCTTCCCATCAATTTTAATCATCTTCCCTGTCCCTGCTGAAGAAAAGCAGGCACAAACCATGATGCTGCCACCACCATGTTTGACAGTGGGGATGGTGTGTTCAGGGTGATGAGCTGTGTTGCTTTTACGCCAAACATAACGTTTTGCATTGTCAAAAAGTTTGATTTTGGTTTCATCTGACCAGAGCACCTTCTTCCACATGTTTGGTGTGTCTCCCAGATCGCTTGTGGCAAACTTTAAACAACACTTTTTATGGATATCTTTAAGAAATGGCTTTCTTCTTGCCACTCTTCCATAAAGGCCAGATTTGTGCAGTATACAGTATGGTTTGTGCAGTATGCAGTATGGTTGTCATATGGACAGAGTCTCCCACCTCAGCTGTAGATCTCTGCAGTTCATCCAGAGTGATCATGGGCCTCTTGGCTGCATCTCTGATCAGTCTTCTCCTTGTATGAGCTGAAAGTTTAGAGGGACTGCCAGGTCTTCGTAGATTTGCAGTGGTCTGATACTCCTTCCATTTCAATATTATCGCTTGCACAGTGCTCCTTGGGATTTTTAAAGCTTGGGAAATCTTTTTGTATCCAAATCTGTCTTTAAGCTTCTCCACAACAGTATCTTGGACCTGCCTGGTGTGTTCCTTGTTCTTCATGATGCTCTCTGTGTTTTAAATGGACCTTTGAGACTATCACTGTGCAGGTGCATTTATACGGAGACTTGATTACACACAGGTGGATTTTATTTATCATCATTAAGTCATTTAGGTCAACATTGGATCATTCAGAGATCCTCACTGAACTTCTGGAGAGAGTTTGCTGCACTGAAAGTAAAGGGGCTGAATAATTTTGCACGCCCAATTTTTCAGTTTTTTATTTGTTAACAAAGTTTGAAATATCCAATAAATTTGCTTCCACTTCATGATTGTGTATCACTTGTTAAATCTTCACAAAAAAATTACAGTTTTATATTTTTATGTTTGAAGGTCACAAAGTTCAAGTTCAAGGGGGCCGAATACTTTTGCAAGGCACTGTATTCTTGTTGCTTCACATTGCACTTTTGCACATGTATTTATTATTCCTATGTTATTAACCATTCGCACTTTGTATCCACTTTAAATTAACTGACTGAGCAGTCAGCTTTAGCGCCGGTTCACACTACCGCGACGCTACTTCCCGGGGCGACCTCCGAGATCGCGGTGCGAGCAGCGTGCCGCGACCTCGGAGCCGCCGCCACGGACTTCATAACATTGAAGTCTATGGCGGTCACCTCCTGGTCGCCCCAAAGAAGCTCCGGACCCTTTTTCTAGGTCGGAGCAACTTGTGTCGCTCCTATTAGAACGGGTCCGCAGCTTCCCTATGGAAGGCGACCTGCGGCGACCTGTGAGGCAACCAGGTCGCCTCACAGGTCGCCTTAGTGTGAACGAGGGCTAACTCCAAGCACTTTGTTTTAAGGTAGCAATACTATAGCACTTTAGATTTACTTATTTTCATTGTATTATTTTTGATACAGACATATACTATTAGTAGGACGTCAATGCCCTCTAACACTGGGTTTAGCGCAGTTTTCACATATTTTCCACATTTTATATTTACCATTTGAGGTATCGGGAGGAGGGGTGGGGGATGAGAGATAGGAAAGAGAGAGGAATAAAAGACCCAGAGGGGACACTGGGGGACTGAGCGACTCTTTTCTAACACAGCTCCAGGGGAAAGGAGAGGGGAGCTTGGGCATTCAGGTGCAGAGCCACACCCTTGGGGTAAAAGTCGATATAAAGGTGGGAGGAAGTTGATCGACAGTAGAGGCCCTAAAGGAGGGGGTCCGACAACCCACCAATATGCTATTTGGAGGTTGTGAGGGGGGGAGGTGGATGGGGTGGGGGGGAAGTGGGAGAGGGGAGGAGGGAAAGAAGGGGGGAGCGGGGGGGAAATTATCTATAATCTAGTATATCCACTCTATTTTTTCACGTTAGATAAGTTTGATTTTCCTTTTTTTTTTTTTCCTGGGAAGGATGTAAAGCATTTCTCAACTTTATAATTAATGACAGAAATTAGCCATGTAACATATAATATTAGAGGATTAAACTCTCCAGAAAAAAGACAGAAAATGTTGAAAGAAATTAAAAATATGGAAGCCGATTTAGTTTTCCTACAGGAAACCCATATCCTACACTCATCTAATATCAGGTTGTATTCAAAAGAACACCCCACTTGGTATTATGCCGACTCTTCAACAAAAAAATCAAAAGGGGTGGCCATTGGATTTGCCAGGGGAACCCACTTCGTCCTGGAAGAAAGGATGGCAGACCATGAGTGAAGATTCCTTTTTTTAAAAGGGAAATTACTTACAAAGGAGGTCACTTTGGTAAACGTTTATTGCCCAAATGATAAACCTATGGAATACCTTGGGAGAATCTTAGATAAACGAATAGATTTCGGGAAAGGATGGGTAATATTGGCGGGAGATTTTAACTTTTGCCTAGACCCATAAATAGATTGTACGTCGGCTATACAGAGGAGTAGGACAACACAGTTGAAAATGATCAAAAATAAGTTATTCCATTGTCAATTATTGGACTCCTGGAGAGTTTTACACCCGAAGGAGCGAGACTATACGTTCTACTCTTCTGTACATAAGACATACTCAAGGATTGACTATACCATGATAGACCATAGAGGGATTGAATCTGTGACAGAGATTAAAATAGGGATCAGGACATGGTCAGATCATGCACCCGTTAAAATAAAGTTGAAATTATCAGGTGGACAAGCTAAAACAAACACCTGGAGATTAAATGAGGAATTATGGAGAGAAAAAAAATGGTTAGAAGAAATTAGAAAAGAATTAGAATTATACTACCATATTAATGAAAATGAAGAAACTTCAAAAAACATACTCTGGGAGGCACACAAAGCCTACATGAGAGGGATCTTGATCTCTAAAGGGGCAAGAAGAAAAAAAGAGAGAGTAGAACATAAAGAAAAACTGATAAAAGAGATATATGACTTAGAACAAAAGCATAAAAATACACAGATAGCCGAGATCCAACGCCAATTAGTAATTAAAAGAGAGGAATTAAAAGAATTACTAGAACAGGAAATCAGACAAGGGATTAAGAAAACCATCAAAGAGAACTACAATGGAAATAAGATCGGTAAAAAACTTACGAAGATTATAAAAAAAAAGAAAGCAATAATTTATCTAGAGAAAATGAGAGATGCAAAGGGGGAAATGGTATACACAACGACTGACATAACAAGAATATTTCAGGAATATTATGGGAAACTATATAATATCAAGGAAGCAGGAGAAGAGAGGGACTTAAATAAAATAGGAAAAATTAAACACTACTTGAAAGAGGTGAAACTACCTAAATTACAACAGGATAAACTAGACCAACTATCAAAAAGGACAGATCCTGCACATGCTGATATGCAACAAGTACAAAGAGGAGTACTTCACCAGCCCATGGCGCTGTCCATGTGTTCACCTCCTTTGTTTGTATGTTTTTTTGGCTGAAATGTCCTGGTTGCTGCTGCTCCTCTCTCACTCCACTGGGGGGGGCGGATCAAACCAATTCAAATCTGTAAAGAAAAGCGCACGCAACCTCGGGCAATAACGCTTTAATAAAGGACAATAACACAGTACATTGGAATTGCACTCACACTTTTCCTTTAAGACAATCGCTTTACAGCGATATCGAAGTATACAGGGAGCACACATCCAGGGATAGCCACAGATAGTTGGGTTCCCACCTATAATTCTGTAGTATCTCCAGCACCTGTGTGGAATCCCTAATGTATGCCGGGAGTGATATAACTATCGGCTGTAGATGGAGATCCACATATTGGGAGAGTCTGCTGGTAATACTCTCCATGGCTGCTACAATTGGCCTACCAGGAGGACAAACTGGATTTTTGTGTATCTTTGGGGTATGATAGAAGTACGGGGTTTTAAAATAATTATTTAGAAAAAACAGTTTCTCAGATTTATTGATGATTTTACTGTTAAAGGCCTTATTAATAAGCTCCTGTAGTTCTATCTTATACTGAGGGAGGGGATCCTGGCTCAGAACCTCATAGGTGTTATGGTCCGACAATAGTCTTACCGCTTCCCCAATATAATCCGCCCTATTTTGTACTACTATCCCTCCTCCTTTGTCCGCTACCCTTATGATGATATCGCTATTCTTTTTCATACGATTAAGTGCCACTATTTCTTCTGAGGATAAGTTATTAGTACTTAGCTTCCCCTTAGGGCGGGTACAGATTTTGTTAAAATCCGCATACACCATGGCATAGAACGTTTTGGTGTATTCATTCTTAACATGATGTGGGTAGAAACTGGACTTGGGTCTAAAATGGCTATACTTTATCTCATTATAATAGGGGTTAGAGATAGCATTATCTAGTGTTATACCCCCTTCAAGCCATAATTCTTCCAATATGTCTAACACTTCTCTATCTAATTCTGATTCTCCTAACTCCAAACCGTCCTCCTCCTCAGCCATCTCTGTGGAGTCTGAGGGGCCTATGGACACCTCTTTGACCTTTGCATTTTGGAGGCTGAAGTATCTCTGTACTGTAAGGTCCCTCATATACTTATGCAGATCTTTAAACAGATCAAAGAGGTTAGCATTACTACTTGGGGCAAAATTGAGCCCCTTCTGTAGTAAGCTGATTTCTCCTTCTCCAAGTACATGTGTTGACAAATTGAATATTTTTACTGTGGAGATAGGTGATGTAGTTTTCCTCTTTTTATTTCGCTTCCCCTTTCCTCCTCTGCTTCCTCTATATCTCCTATTTTCCTTTTTTCTGCGGGAGGGGGGCGGTCTAAAAAAGTCCCATCACTGGTCTGGGGCATATGTCCTGCCTGGGTATCTAGTTCTTCTCCTACTATAGCGGTACCTCCAATCTGTGACAGGTCCCTATGTCCTGTGGTGGGTTCCTCTAATGCCTCATACCTATTGGATAGTGGGATTCCTTGGTAGGGTACAAGTGACCCACCCTGGGCTCCCCCATCCATAGAGTATGGACCCTCTCTAGGCCCCTGCTGGGGCCTGTCTCCCTTCCCTCCTGACTTCTCCCGATCTCTGGGTCCTGTGATACTCTGGTGGCCTCCTGCACTTGGCTTCCCCATGGCAAGATCTTTCCTACTTGGGGTCCTGACCCTCTGGGGTCCCCCCATGTTCCCTACATCTTCCCTCTGATGGGGATGTGTGTTCTTATTGTATTTCTGTGGCCTAACTTCGGGACTGTTATAGTTACTCTGTTCCCTATAGCTTGTTTTCCTACGTGTACCTCCATATTGTGTTTGATGGTTAGGATTACCATCTCTCTTTTTGTCATATTTATGGTGGTTATGATGATATATTGGACCCTTATTACTATGGGGACCACTATTAATATACCCCCTACCATTAGGTGGCGGTACTGCATTATTACTATTCTGATGGGGTCGGGACACTCCTTTTCCTCTTTTCTCTTTCTGGGGGTTATGTACACTTGTTCTATTGTCCACAGAGGTAGGTGTATTTCGGGCCATATCATGCCATTGTGATCTATTTTGATCACGTTCATTATGTTCCTCCCTTTTCGGTCTCTCCTTTTTCCAACTGAAAATCATACCCTGTTCATAGTCTGCAATATCTCTGGAGAATTTTTTACGTTTCCCTTCTATTAATTTATCCTCGAATTCTGCTCTCTTGCGATTTAACAATTCCCTGCATCTTACAAAACTATTCACGTCCTTGTAGGCATCTAATTTTGTAGTTAGTTCTGCCAATTTAGCTGCATTACTATTGAGCATTCTTTGCCTCTGCATCACTAGGATCTCCATCCACTGAGCTGTACACAACGATGATACTTTATCCCATGTTTTTTGTAAGTCTGGGTCCAGAAAATTACATCTTTTTTTATTTCGTAAACCCCTAGGGGCTAATCCTTCACCTAAATATTGTTTCAGGAACGTGATGTCCCACCATTGTGTGACATTATAATTATGTGCTTCCTCTGTTTTCTTGCAACATATCCAAAACTCCTTCTCTCTCTCTTCTATGTACTGGAGCCTGTTATTCAACATATTACCACTAGGTGGTGCTGGAAGCTTCTCTCCTTCTCTACTATTTTCTGCCACTGTATTAATTTTAGCCTTAGAGAATAATTCCTTGAACAGATTCGCTGATTTGTTCTGTCTGGCAGCAACCTCCTCATCTGTATATGCTGCTGCTTCAGCCATACTAATATATATATTATGGACAACCACTAAAAGTAGACCACGGAACTGAAACCAAAAGGGGAGAGATACAAAGGCTACAACCGGAAGTGATGGATGTAGGTAAGGCTGGAAGGGGAGGGGGATGGGGGAAATGAATGGACGGGAGGGAGAGAGAAAGTAGGGGAGGGGGGACTGCTGGGGAGTTACAACTAGGGAGGGGATGTATCCCGGGTATATAGGGAAGGGCGTTAGCAGGAAGCAAGGTGGGACCTGAGGAAGGAGGCTCAGCCTCCGAAACGCGTTGTCCGTAGTAACAGCAGAGGCAGTGCACCCGTGTCTTGAATCCCCCACCTCGCAGCTCCGTACAACTTGTGGCTCCGGCTTTGGCTGAGGCTCTCCTGAGGCGCCGTAGATCACGTTGGTATAGTGTGCAGGCGCACTAGAACCGGCATCCGGTGACCAGGCAACACAGGAAGTGAAGGAGAGCGGGGATACAGCGGTGGCAGCCGCGGATGAGGAGACCGCAGAGTCACCATCTGGAGGGACGGGAGGAGCGAGTAGCTCCTGTTGGAATGCTGTAAAGCGATTGTCTTAAAGGAAAAGTGTGAGTGCAATTCCAATGTACTGTGTTATTGTCCTTTATTAAAGCGTTATTGCCCGAGGTTGCGTGCGCTTTTCTTTACAGATTTGAATTGGTTAGACCAACTAGAAGCCCAAATTACTGAAGAAGAGATAAGTATAGCCCTCAGAACCACAGCTTCAGGGAAAAGTCCCGGACCGGACGCGTTAACGGTGAATTATTACAAAAGACACAAGGACCTGCTGATACCCAAATTAAAAGATTACTTTAATGGCTTAGGACAAAAGAATGGCATAAGTAAGGAAGCCCTCTTACCATCAATCACAGTAATCCCAAAAGAAGGAAAGGATGCGACTGTGTGTTCAAGT
The DNA here is from genome assembly GCF_965119305.1 of Pelophylax lessonae. Taxonomy (NCBI): domain Eukaryota; kingdom Metazoa; phylum Chordata; class Amphibia; order Anura; family Ranidae; genus Pelophylax; species Pelophylax lessonae. The sequence goes on from NC_138775.1 coordinate 99,015,714, forward strand.
TACAGACCTATTTCGCTCTTAAATATTGATACGAAACTCTTTGCAAAAATACTGGCAACCAGAATGAAAAATCTAATGAAGGAATGGGTACACAAGGACCAAGCAGGATTTATACCCGGGAGACAGGGTAGAGACAATGGGGTAAGAACTATCCTATTGATGCAGCAGATGGCTACGAGTGGATCCCATGGATTAATATTGTCGATGGATGCTGAGAAAGCATTCGACAGAGTCAGTTGGGACTTCATGATGGGTACTTTGGAGGAACTGGGAATTGGAGAAAAAATTATGGCTTTGATAAAAACACTGTATACTCACCCTACTGCTAAGGTGAGAGTTAATGGGACCCACTCGGAGACATTTGAAATGACCAACGGAACAAGACAGGGATGTCCTCTGTCCCCGTTACTGTTCGTTCTTTCACTCAAACCCCTCTTAGCTACTATTAGGGAGAACCCAGATGTAAGAGGAGTAGAGGTGGGAGATGTAGAGCATAAGGTTGCAGCATTTGCGGACAACATACTGCTGTACATCTCCAGACCAAGGATAACCCTTCCAAATGTGATAGAAAGTTTGAAAAAATATGGAGAACTATCTAATCTAAAAATCAACCCAGCAAAATCAGAGATACTGTATTAAACATCAACGTAAAAAAACAAGAAGAAGATCATTTAAAATCAGAATTCCCCTTTAAGTGGAAAAAAAAAACAGGATTAAAGTACTTGGGAATTACCCTGACAAAAAAACCTGAAAGACTTTATAAAGAAAACTATATCCCACTATTGAATGAAATTAAAAAAAAACTTAATAAGATATCACACAGACCATTATCATGGATAGGGAGAATAAACTTAATAAAAATGGCAATCCTACCATAAATAACATACAAATTCCAAATGTTACCTATCCCGATCCCCCAGACATATTTTAGAACCTTGAAATCTTAAATATCCAGATTCATATGGAGGAAAGGCAAACCCAGGAGGTTTAGCGGTACCAGATTTAAAAAAATATTACGACGCAACACTCATTTCACGAGCAATAGAATGGGGAAGAATAAAAAGTGAAAAAAACTGGGTAAAAATAGAATCCACTATGAGCTGCACTCACTTAGGTAAAATTATATGGATACCTGCACAATTTAGGAATTTGAGTTTAAGTACACACACACGATTACAATTCAAACACTTAGAATTTGAGATTTAATTCACAAAAGAAATAAATGTCAATATAATTCACTGTTAATTCCTTTAAAAGGCACTAATGTTTTTTCACCAGGACAAGAAAAAACAGAATGGAAATGGATAGGAAATGAGGACACACGACTAAAAGATATTATGGACAAAGAGCAAATACACACACTAGAGGTATTAAAACAGAAAAAGGATTTTTTGAAAATCGATGAGTGGACGTTCTGCCTGTTAAAACACTTTGTGGCTTCTTCGCCAAAAACCGTTAAGAAGAGGAGAGGACTTGCTCCCTTTTGAGCGAATCTGCTCCTCTGAGAAACATAAAAATAATGTATCAAACCTATATAAGATATTGGTTGATATGACTGGACTGGCGGTACCGCCCTTCATCGATAAATGGGAGAGGGAATTGGGAGCACGAAACAAGGATTTTCACCTGGAAAAAAGTTTAAAATGAATACACAGTTCTACAGTAGACATGAACACAATTGAATGAATTATAAATGCATTGCAAGATGGTATATTATCCCCGATAAAGCCCATAACTACTAAAAAGACAAATCAAAAAACTGCTGGAGAGGTTGTACAAAAGTGGGTACAATGGCCCATCTATGGTGGGAATGCCCAAAAATTAGTAAGTATTGGAAGGAAATCCTAGGTCTAATTAAAGACATCACGAAAATAGAAATCCCGGAAGAACCCTGGTATTGCTTATTCCATGGCATAAAAAATTCAGTAAGGCAATATAAAACGACACTGATACCCCATTTGATGAATGCCGCAAAAGGATTAATACCATTATTTTGGCAGAAAGAAGAAGCACCAACTATAGGAGACTGGGTACAGAGAGTAGAGAGAATAAGAACGTTGGAATACCTAAGGGAATGGGAGGAAGATGAGACAGAGGGGTGGGGTGATATATGGGAAGATTGGAAGGAGTTTAAAAAAAACAAGAGAATATACTAAATGGAGTGGAGAATATGAGAAGGAAAAATAGTATGAAAGGGAGGGGAAAAAAAAAAAGAAGGGTGAAGGGGTACTTTTATGGTCCCTGTGTCTGCCCAAAAGACATACATATTATGACCGGCTATGGATCCAGCTGATGTTGCTGTAAGTTGTTCTACTCTTGGAGTTGACTAACTTATTGATACTGATATGTAATACGTGTTTGGCTATCAAAGAATTGATGCATTTGTATCTATGTAGAACACATATTTATTATATTTAACAGAATAGAATTTCCTCCCAAAGTGGTTTTCAGGAAGCTTTATAATGAAACGCGTTGACCAGTGGAGGCGACCCAGTACATGATACACCGCCCCCCCCCCCAATGGAAACTACACCCTAAATGTGTGAGCTAGGGAGGTGCTGTACTAGGGCCTCATTCTACATTCATATGTTTCCATATCATTTTTATTGTGTCTTTGTTTTGTTTGTTTGGATGTTATTCTAAATATCCCTTTTTATTACATGTCTAAAATATAAAAGAAATTGATACTTTTATGCTAAAAGTGTGTTGGTCTCATGCTTATGCCAGTAAAATCTGCCTTTGGCAGACCAGGGTTCTGCATATTTTTTCTTCAATACTATTTGGGATGTGGCATAGATAGAGGTCTCTTTTATAATTGCCCATAGGTGTAGTCAATTTATTTTACTGCCTAGTGTTCTACTCCTGTAGGGGGCAGTATAACCCAATGGTCATGAAGATCAGGAGCTGTGTTCGTCAATGAAAATCAGAGAAATGGATTTTACGGTAAGTCAAAAATCCCATTTTTATTCCTGCAAACATCTGTGTGCTTGAGGCCGTTAAGTATATCTCTACTTTTATCGAGAATAAAAATACATGGAAGGATCTTAGCAAACATTTTGCAGATTCATATCTTTCACTGTTCTGTAGAAAGTTCTGTTTCTTTCATCATGGCCTTTCTGAATACCTGTTTGATGCAATCCCAGTATTCTAATGAAAAAGCACAGCATTTGCTTCCAGCTAGAATTAGGTCTTAAACTAAAGGCAACGTTTTTTTATCTTTTATATGAGGTGGCATCAAAAATTTTCAAGATTAGTTTTGTAACACGCCAACAGATGGCAGCACAAGGCTACACGCACAGTCACAGGGAGCACCGACCTTCATAAGTCAGTGTTCCAAAAGACATTTTCCTGTGTAAATCAGGAGCTGTGCAACTGGTGCTATTCTGACCATGTGCGTTACCATGTCTGCTATTAAACTCAGTACTGTGTTCTGAGACAACTGAAAGCCAATGACACAAGGATAAAATGAGATTTCAGGAGTGATTTCTAGATATCATTAATGTACGGGACACCTCCAAGTTGCCATAATGCAAAGAAATAAGAATTGATCCTTTTAATAAATTACAATATTATTATTTTCAAATAAAACATGTAAGAAGATAAACATCTAGGTTGCTTTTGCTGAAAATGCAAGTTCCCTGGCTATCCTACAGATCCAGTGACTCACTACATTGATACATATGTGAAGAACAGGAGGGCTGTCTTCACTATGACCTTTTAATCGAATTGTCAGTTTCAGGTTATTGGTTCAGAAAGCATTGATGCCAGGGACAATCAAACAACTAGCATTTTCAGAAGATGAGAATATTTTAGGCCACATACACACAAACGTAATTAGGCATATAATATGCCTAGTGTAAAAAACACATTGGAGTTGATTTACTAAAACTGGAGAGTGCAAAATCTGGTGCAGCTCTACAAACCAATCAGTTTACAGGTTGTTTTTTTTTTTTGTCAAAGCTTTATTGAACAAGCTGAAGTTAGAAGCTGATTGTCTAAAAGGCATAGTTGCACCAGATTTGCACTCTCTAGTTTTAGTAAATCAACCCCATTGTTTTCTTGTGACAGGAGGGCCGCATATGGGGCTAAGAGCCAGCTATAGAATTGAATGGCTGTACACCCCTGTACTCATGTAAATGCCAATGCTTTTCTGCATCTGGGTTTACCCATGCATGTGCTTACAACATAAGTTTCAAAACACAACACTTCTGCTATCGGTAATATATGCCGTATGTGTGGTAATAACGGCCAATGTAGGGAAGCATCAGCATTTACATGAGTACAAGGGAATACAGCTCATCAATTCTTTGTTTATTGTATGCCCCTCCGGCAGCTCCCAGGTGCAAAAAAACATCATGTTTTTCACACTAGATATTTTTTATGTCTAACTCTGCCTGTGTGCATTAAGCCTTAAAGTAGAACTATAGGCAAACCTTTTTTTTAAATGTTGGATAAAGCAAGGGAGGGCTTTTTACCCCTGTGAGATTTATTTGTTTGTCGCCATCCCATTTGTCCCATTGAGGAGATTTCCCGTTTACTTTCTGTACCATAACCAGACGGGAAGTGAGAGGAAATTCATGCAAGGTAGGGGAATTTCCTGGGGACCCCCAGGTCACCAGAACTAGTGTCTCCATTGAAGGATTTTCCCTCCTATTACTTTTCTGGGGACAACCCAAAATTTGGAAATTTTCTTTTACTTTCAATGATAATGGTAAACTGGACAAATACAAAGGGTGAATTTTCTTAATGGAAACAACAGCAAAAAAACAAAGTTTTCTAATCCCTCTCCACTTTATCCAAAACTAAAAAAAAGTTTTGCCTTTAGTTATACTTTAATCTTAAGATGGTCATATATGGATCAAAATGTATCTGGTTCAGCAGTACCTGGCTAAGTTTTGATAAATGTGTGTCTGTCCCTGCTCAACAAAAGTCTATTGTTTGATCAATTTCTGTTGAAGGGACATGCTGGAGCCCCGATGTCAGAATACAGTGTATTGGGGGAATTTATCGATCTACCACGCTTTTGTGGATGGAGGCTTATTCATTTTTTTTCATTCAGCCCACTGGCTGAACATCTTTAGCAACGGGGAACGTACTTACTGAAGAAAATACTTGGAGAGGTTCTCAAAGGCACCATATCCCAATTATAGTATACAGGAAGCAGGAAATGCTCTCAAACAGGATGAGAGCTAGGGATTTTTAAGGTGCCAAATAAATATGGTCAAAACATCTTAAAAACTGATTTTGTTTAAGCAATAATGAAAAAAAAAGAGACCACATCATTTAAAAATTGCCTTATTAATTCATCAAATATTTAACACATAAGATGTTTACAATATAGTCACAGAGTAGCGATCCTGACATGGTTCACCAAGTTGGTTTCTTCAGGGGATATAATAATGCTACATCTGAGTGAATAAGTCAAAAAGGACATAATAATTATACAAGGCAAAAAAAGATTTTCAAAAATATAAATATATGTGTATAGAGACAAAGCAAAAAAAGAGGACATTTTTTTACAAAAAAATCTACAGCATATTTCTAACAATATAGAAAAAATATATATATTTGTATATATGTATGAATTAAACTCAATATTCAATTTTTTACACATATATTTGATTGTCTTAGAACATCCACCAAATATATAATGTAATACTAAAACTGTCCAAGAGCTTCCTACCTATTGTTGGTAATTAAAGGTTTTCTAAGGATATTAATTAATATCCAACTGTTCATTAAGAAGGCAAAGCAGGTAAACAACAACTGTCCAACCAGAGATCACGTGAGTATTGGCTGATCCAATTAGTCAGCCGCAGGAGGGATATTCAATGAGATTAACTAAAAAAAAACAGTGTGTATATATACAGTATATAAATAAAAAATTAGTATTTTAAATATGTGTTTCACTTTTCAATGTATTAAAATATGCATAAAAGGTTACAAGATCCAAACACAGTAGTGTGGGCCTAATTTACTATACCTCCTGCATTAATTTTGTTATATTTTAACGCCATGGCGAATAGGCGAAGGTGCCAATGCAATTCACTATACCGCCGGCTAAAACGTTATGAGCAATGTGAAATTCACTAAGATCAAATAACGTCAGGGCAAGAGTTAAAAACAGTCCAGCTAAAAGCACAACTGTTTTGTTCAAAATCACAATATATGCCAGGAAAAAAAAATAAAATGTTTGGGAAAGATGTGTTATATGATATTGAGATCAACTGCTTTTAAACTGTGTGAAAAAGTAAAGTATAAAAAAAGATTTCAAGAAAAGTGTAAAACTCAAAAATATCTCCTGGAGTCTATTGCTGCCAGATAGCCCATGTGCGCATGCTCCATAGCAAAATATAGCCAAAAAATAAAGTTTTTGAAAACGTTAGCGGGCGGTATAGTGAATAGCGTTCGCGCAAATGCCTAATAGCGCTGTAAACCGGCGATAATGAGAGAAATGCACATATCTATGTATGTGCGTATATATATATATATATATATATATATATATATATATATATATATTAAAATAATAAGTAAAATAAATTAAAATTCATCACAAAAAGGCATCAAATGTTTCTATAGAATTTCAGTAGCGCAAGGATGGTGTTACCCTCCTGTCATAAAGTGCATAAATAACATACACAAAAAATACGATAAAATATAATATGTAACAATACAGCAATTAAAAGGTCCTTCAAACAAGTCCTTTGTAAAGTGCCAAAGTATTGTAAAGTCTCTTAATGAGGGGTCTTTTTGGTGCCAATTACAGGGATCACCATAGGATGTCACCACCACCAGTGCTGGGAGATTTAGCCAAAATGCAGACTCACCAGAGATCCATGCCTAACCACTCTCATGGAATAGGCAAAACCAGCATGAATAAATCAAAAGCTTACTCCCGGTATCTGCAGCTGCTGCACACTTTCTCCTCTCATACATAGTATGTGGGCGACAAAACAAAGAACACCTCCATAGCGTGATACCGTTTCAACACAGATTTATTGAAGAAAAACAATACATATCACACTCACTTGTTTAGAAGACTTGTAAAGCATACATCAATAGACTGGATCCGGATCTGATAGCCCAAATGTGCGGTCCGCGGCTCGCGCTGCATACATAGGACTCCAGAGCACCTTCACCGTCATCAAACACTCTCTAGTGGATGCCGTATAGCCACGTCCCGACGCGTTTCGTCATTTCCAACTTCGTCACGGGGGCATGGCTATACAGCACAGCCATCCAACTAAATAGGGAGCTCGTAGCCCACCCACCTCCGTAATCCGGAAGTAATGCGGGACAGGATGTGCACACCGGCTCCCAGCCACCTGAATCATGGGAACTGTCAGCAGAAAACTGCCTAACCCCTTACACTCTTCCTGTTTTAAGCTAAATCCTTTTTACTACGATCCCGATGGTACAGCATACACGGATCGTATAGGATTTAATACTCCCTCTAGTGGTCAAATACAATTCACAATAACAACAACTTAGGTTTAAATTTAAAATACATTTCACAAAATATGCCAATTCGAGTTACATAGTTACATAGTTACATAGTAGGTGAGGTTGAATAAAGACAATAGTCCATCCAGTTCAACCTGTGTAGGTGTGTGTGGCTGTAATCATCTCACATACCCCTGAATGTTCTGATCCTTGAGATGTAAGTCTAAGAGTCTTTTGAAAGCCACCATACTACCCACAGAAACCACCTCTTGTGGTAGAGAATTCCACAATCTTGTTGCCCTAACAGTAAAGAACCCCCCACGTTGCCTGAGGTTAAAACGCTTCTCCTTTTATCGCATTGTATGCCCTCGAGTCCTCATGCAATCCCTTCGAATGAACAGCTTTTTTTCTAAGCTGGGATCACCATTAAGATATTTATAAATTGCTATCATGTCCCCCCTCAGACGTCTCTTCTCCAGGGAGAATAAATCGAGCGATTGTAGACGCTCTTCATAGTCAAGGTCCTCCAATCCCCTAATTAGTTTAGTTGCCCTTCTCTGGACTCTCTCCAGCTCCAACACATCCCTCCTGAGGACTGGCGACCAGAACTGGACGGAATACTCCAGATGCGGTCGGACCAGAGTTTTATAAAGTGGAAGGATTATAGTCTTATTTCTGGAATACATCCCTTTCTTTATGCATGCTAATGTTCTGCTGGCTTTGGCAGCTGCCTCTTGACATTGCATGCTGTTGCCTAATCTATTATCAACCAAGACTCCCAGATCCTTCTCCATTTTTGATTCCCCCAAGGGTTCCCCTCCTAACGTGTATTGTGTTTTTATGTTTTTAGTCCCCAAGTGCAAAACCTTACACTTCTCCACGTTAAACCTCATTTGCCATGTCGTTGCCCACTCTGTAATTTTGTCCAGGTCATTCTGTAGGATATCTGCTTCATGCTGTGCAGTTATTGCCCTGGCCAATTTTGTGTCATCTGCAAAAACTAATATCGAACTACTGATCCCGACCTCAATGTTGTTTATGAATAAATTGAACAAGGTTGGTCCCAAGACTGAGCCTTGGGGGACCCCGCTTACCACCTCAGACCAGTCTGAGTATGCGCTGTTTATTACTACCCTTTGGACACGCCTTTTAAGCCAATTCCGTATCCAAGAGCAAACCCTGCTATCAATACCTGCAGACCTTATTTTATAAATTAAGCGCTTGTGGGGAACTGTATCAAACGCCTTAGCGAAATCCAAGTACACCACATCCACTGGTCTCCCCCTATCTAGCTCACAGCTCACCTCCTCGTAGAATGTTAAGAGATTGGTTTGACAAGAATGCCCATTTGTAAACCCATGCTGATTACTGCTGATGATGTTGTTGTCTTTAGCGAACTCTACGATATAGTCCCTTATCATCCCCTCCAGAAGTTTACATACTATTGATGTCAAACTGACAGGCCTATAATTTCCCGGAATATGCCTCTGGCCCTTTTTGAATATCGGAATCACGTTAGCTTTCTTCCAATCCCCTGGTACATCTCCTGTCCTAATACTGTCAGCAAAGATCAGGAACAGTGGTCTCGATATAACTTTACTGAGTTCCTTGAGTACTCTCGGATGTGAGCCATCCGGACCTGGTGATTTGTTTGTGTTAAGTTTATCCAGCCTTTCCCTGATTTCACCCTCTGTTAGCCATAGTGGCAAGTCCTGTGTATTACTACTAACCATACAGTCATGGTTAGTGTACCCCTCCATTTCCTGTGTAAAGACTGACGAGAAAAAAGCATTCAGCACGGTTGCTTTTTCAGTGTCCTCTGTAACCATCCTCCCATCATTGTTAATTATGTGTGCAATATGCTCTGCCCTAGTTTTTTTGCTGTTGATATATTTAAAGAATTTCTTTGGGGTTTTTTTACTATCCTCTGCTATTTGTCTCTCAAAGTTGATTTTAGCCATCTTGATTTCTTGTTTACTTTTCTTATTTGCCTCCTTGTATTGCTCGAAAGCCGATACTGTGCCCTCTGATTTATACTTCTTGAAGGCCAATTTTTTTCCCCTAATAAGTTTTTTGACGCTACGGTTTAGCCAGCCAGGTTTGGCTTTGTCTCTTCTAAATTTATTTCCCATAGGAATGCACTGCAAGATGCATTTGTTTAATATGTTCCTAAAGCATTCCCATTTTTCCTCTGTGGTCAGGGATCCCAGGGTTTGGTCCCAGTTTACCCTTTCCATCAATGAGTACAATTTTGGAAAGTTTGCCCTTCTGAAGTTTAGGGTTCTTATATTCCCCACTTGCCTTGTTATATTGTTATTTATACTAAATGTGATCATCCTGTGATCGCTAGAGCCCAGGTTGTCCTGAACTCCTACCTCCAAGATTAGGTCTGGGTCATTAGTGAGCAATAGATACAGGACTGCGTTTTCTCTGGTAGGGGAATCCACCATCTGTGACATGTAATTATCCAGAAAGGTTTCCGTGAATAGACGGGCCTTCTGTGAGTGTGTAGTCCCCTCTTCCCAGTCAATGTCGGGATAATTGAAGTCCCCCAATATGATGACTGATCCCAATTTTGCCACTTTACCCATTAGTGCTAAAAATTCCAGCTCTACCTCCTCCCCTTGGTTAGGTTGCCTATAGCAAACCCCCACAATTACTTTCCCCTTTTCTCCTTCCCTAAGGAGTTCAACCCACACAGATTCTAAATCCATGCTCATCCCATCCATAATGTCACTCCTTTCTATCACCTTTATATTGTTCTTGACATAGAGACATACCCCTCCCCCTCTTTTTCCTACCCTGTCCTTCCGGTACACCGAATACCCTTGGATATTGGTCAGCCAGTCATGTGAGGGGTCGAACCAAGTCTCTGTTATTCCCACAAGGTCTATGTCCTCCTCATGTACTAACATTTCCAACTCATCCATTTTATTAGCTAGGCTCCTGGCATTAGCATATACCCCTCTTAGTTTTACGGAAGTTAAGCGCAATTGGCGGTTATGTTTATTCCTGTTTGGTCTAAGATTTTTCCGCACAGACCTGCCAATTGACATTGTGGACCTACTGTCGCTGCTGACACTACAGCTGCCTTCTGTCCTCTGCTCCCTCCTGACTGACTCTACTTCTGAGCCCTCCCCCCCGTCTCCTAGTTTAAAAGCCCCTCCAACTTGGTGGCCATCTTTCTCCCCAAAAGAGCTGTACCGTCCCCATTAAGGTGCAGCCCATCCTTATTAAAGAGCCGGTAGCCGACTGAGAAGTCAGCCCAGTTCTCCAGGAACCCAAACCCCTCCTTCCTACACCAGTTCCTCAGCCACTTGTTAAGTTCCCTAATCTCCTTCTGCCTCTCCTGTGTGGCTCGAGGTACAGGCAGTATTTCAGAGAAAACCACCTTGGAGGTCCTTTTCCTCAATCTATTACCTAAGTCCCTGAAATCGTTCTTAAGGATCCTCCACCTACCTTTAACTTTGTCATTAGTGCCCACATGCACCATGACCGCTGGGTCATCCCCAGCCCCACACAACAATCTGTCTGCCAGATCTGCGATATGCCGAACGCGGGCGCCCGGTAAACAACAAAATGTTCGGTTCACGAGATCTTTTTTACAGATTGCCCTCTCTGTCCTCTTGATAGAGTCCCCCACTACCACAACCTTTCTAACCTTTCCTGAGTTACGGCCCCCCTTCTTCCTGGAGCCGTCCCTCCCCTGGCAGCTGGGGGAGGGTGCATGCTCCAGCTCTGCCACCCCTGAGTTGATATCCCCCTCAACCTGCAACTCGGCAGATTTGTTAGGGTCAACCAACTTAGGATTGGCCTCCCTGACTCTCCTCCCACTAACATTCCTAACGGTCACCCAGCTGCGTACCTCTGCTGCTTGCGTCTCCTCTATTCCTCCCTCCTCTATGCTGACCCCTGCCAGCGCCTGATAGGTAATGTCCAAGCTCCTTTCCAGGTTGTTGATGCCACGCAGTGTTGCCACTGTGTTCTGTAGGTCCAGGATCTGGTCTACCAGAGCAACAAGTCGCTCACATCTTGCACAGCAGTATTCGCCCTCGATTGGTTCATCAAGGAACGCATACATGCAGCAAGAAGTGCACTGAGTGGCATCCGCAATCCTGTTGGACATTATTACCCACTACTCTATGGGGATATATTAACGACCTGCTCTTCCTTACCTACACTACCTCTGTCTCCCCTGGTACTAGACCTGGGGTCCTCACCAGTCGCTAATATACTAACCAGTCACTAAGATACTCACCAGTCGCAAAGATCCAACAGACGCAAAGATACTCACCAGTCGCAAGATACTCACCAGTCGCAACGATACTCACCAGTCGCAAAGATACTCGCCAGTCGCAAAGATACTCACCAGTCGCAAGGATACTCACCAGTCGCAAAGATACTCACCAGTCGCAAGATACTCACCAGTCGCAAGATACTCACCAGTCGCAAAGATACTCACCAGTCGCAAAGATACTCACCAGTCGCAAAGATACCAGTCGCAAAGAATCTCACCAGTCGCAAGATACTCACCAGATACTCACTAGTTGCAAATATACTCACCAGTCGCAAGATGCTAACCCTCGCAAGATGCTAACCAGTCGCAAGATGCTCACTAGTCGCTATGATACTCACCAGTCTCTAAAATGCTCACGGTCGGTCAGTCAAGAGCACCGTCGGTCAGTCGCAGAGCACCGTCGGTCGGTCGCAGAGCAGTCTGTCAGTCGCAGAGCATTTTGACAGTCGCAGAACAGTCTGTCAGTCGCAGCACAGTCTGTCAGTCGCAGAACAGTCTGCCAGTCGCAGAGCAGTCTGTCAGTCGCAGAGCAGTCTGTCAGTCGCAGAGCAGTCTGTCAGTCGCTGACGGTCGCAAGCAAGGTCAGTCAGTCACAGATCCCTATGGTCAGTCAGTCACAGGTTGGTCTGTCAGTCAGTCAGTCACAGGTCCCAAAGCACCGTCACACAGCTGCAGAGAGATACTCACCAGTCGCCGCTGCTCCTCCTCCCCTGCTTCCGTGAACACTCACCTCCTCAATACTGTGCGGTGTCTGTCCTCCGCCACAGCCGCCGCTCCGCCGTCTACCGCCGCAGCTTTTAGTCCCGGTCCCGCTGCTTTTAGTCCTGGTCCCGCCGCTCTCTGTCCCGGTCTCTCTGTCCCGGTCCCCTGCACCCGCGCCGCCTTCTGGTGACCTAGTGCGGCTCCCCCGCACGTATCACCCGGCTCTCCTCCACGCTCTCCTCCACACACACTCCTCCAGTTGCTGCTGCTTGCTCGCTGCTGCTTGCTCCTCCCACTTCGGCCACTGCTTGCTCCTCCCACTCCTGCAGCAGTAACAACCAGCCTTATCCCCAAACTCAGGTAACTGGGCCAGTGTATATCTCGAAAAAATTATATGGCTATATTGCAATAAACTACTGTAGATATCGACACTCATACCTACTTCTGTGACACCATATTCACAATAAATGGGATCACAGGACCGCATATAATGATAAATATTATGTGCAAATAACAATACAATCAATTAGTCAATGAAGCTGGAATACAGATAAAATACCATAAAATCATCATAAAATCAATATCAATAATATCAATATTGAAACGAAATAAATTACAATATATTAAAATTAGTGCCAAGTAAAACTCAGTAATATCAGGTAAAATCAATGATAACATAAAATCAATATATTCAATTCATGTTCAAAAAATATACCCAATTCTAAAGACATAAAACCACAATAAATTATTGGATAAAACTGTATAAAACTGTAGACCCAAAAGGGGAGGAGATCTCAAATTAAGCATCACTGATAAAACAATGCAGATCCAGCTCAATATTTGATAGAGCTTGTGTTAAAAAAATCCATTTAGTTTTCACATTTTGAGAACGCACTTACTCTTAAGTGCGTTTAGTGCGTCCAATATACACCATATTACATGGGCACATTAATGCGTAGACTACATGAGTAGTATCACAAGTGATTAAACTCTTGATCTTAAATTCCTTTTTAATGGCGGGTACTCTAAACGTATCCCTTTTCCTAGGATTCGTGCGGGCAGTATGACAGGCTCTGCATCTCCCACATGCAAAGAAACCTGTCCTGCTAGGGAAAAAAATAGGGTTCGGTGGATCAAGAATCCTCTTTACTAACTGGCTACCAAAATTAGGGGCCTTCCTGTATATAAAAACGAAGGTTCCTTTGGCAACACTTTGCCCAAAGTTTTGTCCATTATCAGAACATGCCAGTGTTTTCTGAAAATGGCCTCTACATGGCGGCAATCATTGGAGAAATTGGACAAAAAACTCCACTCATGTGAATTATCATTGGGTCTCTTAATCCTCACGTTGTCCTTATCTAACAGGGTATTCCTTGAAGTTGTTAGGACATTCTGGATTTCCCTATCCAGGACATCCTCCCTGTAGCCTTTATCAGTAAATTTCTCTTTAATGACATCTGCTTGGGATAAGTAATCGTTATCGTATGTACAATTCCGTCTCAGACGCATTAGCTGTCCCCTCGGAATGTTTTTCAACCACGTAGGGTGGTGTCCACTCTAGATCGACAAATAACTATTCCGATCTGTGTCTTTAAAAAACACCTTGGTGGTGAACACAAAACCTTCTCTACGTATCCACACATCTAAAAAGTGAACCTCTTTGTCACTCCATGTAAAATCAAGTTTAATATTATTATGGTTATCATTCAGATGGCGCATAAAATCACATAAAGATAATTCAGACCCCTCCCATATAAAAATATCATCAATAAATCTACAATAAAATCTCAATTGGGGTCTGGCTGTGTTAAAAACAAATTTGTCCTCCCATTCTGCCATGAACAAGTTTGCTAGACTAGGTGCAAACTTAGCGCCCATGGCAACTCCTGTTTTTTGGCTGTAAAATTTACTTTGGAACCAGAAATAATTATGGCCAAGACAAAAATCCAGTGCTTTACGGATAAAAACCTTTTGTTCATGAGGGACTTCATCCCTCCTACTCATAGCCCAATTAAGGGCAAGTAGGGCATCATCCTGCTGGATGATGGTGTAGAGAGAGGACACGTCCGCCGTCACTAGGAAGGTGGGCGAGCCATCTCTCAACAACATCTGTAGTGTGCCGGTCTCTGTGGTATGCTGGGCTGTAGTGTGCCGGTCTCTGTGGTATGCTGAGCTGTGGTGCCAGTCTCTGTGGTATGCTGGGCTGTGGTGCCAGTCTCTGTGGTATGCTGGGCTCTCTGGTGCCGGTCTCTGTGGTATGCTGGGCTCTGTGGTGCCAGTCTCTGTGGTATGCTGGGCTCTGTGGTGCCGTGGTGCTGGGCTCTGTGGTGCAGCATTTGTGGTGCTGGGCTCTGTGGGGCCGGTGGTGCTGGCTCTGTGGTGCTGGTGGCTCTGTGGTGCTGATGGCTCTGTGCTGTGGTGCTGGTGGCTCTTTGGTGCTGGTGGCTCTGTGGTGCTGGTGGCTCTGTGGTGCTGGTGGCTCTGTGGTGCATGGCTCTGTGGTTCTGGTGGTTCTGGTGGCTCTGTGGTGCTGATGGCTCTGTGGTGCTGGTGGATCTGTGGTGCTGATGGCTCTGTGCTGTGGTGCTGGTGGCTATGTGGTGCTGGGGGTTCTGTGTTGCTGGTGGCTCTGTGGTGCTGGTGGTTCTGTGGTGCTGGGCTCTGTGGTTCTGGTGGCTCTGTGGTGCTGGTGGCTCTGTGGGGCTGATGGCTCTGTGCTGTGGTGCTGGTGGCTCTGTGGTGCTGGTGGATCTGTGGTGCTGATGGCTCTGTGCTGTGGTGCTGGTGGCTCTGTGGTGCTGGGGGTTTTGTGGTGCTGGGGGCTCTGTGGTGCTGAGCTCTCTGGTGCTGGTGGCTCTGTGGTGCTGGGTTTTGTGCTGTGGTGCTGGTGGCTCTGTGGGGTTGGTGGCTCTGTGCTGTGGTGCTGGTGGCTCTGTGGGGTTGGTGGCTCTGTGGTGCTGGGCTCTGTGGTGCTGGGCTCTTTGGTGCTGGTGGCTCTGTGGTGCTGATGGCTCTGTGCTGTGGTGCTGGTGGCTCTGTGGTGCTGGTGGATCTGTGGTGCTGATGGCCCTGTGGTGCTGGGGGTTCTGTGGTGCTGGTGGCTCTGTGGTGCTGGTGGCTATGTGGTGCTGGTGGCTATGTGGTGCTGGGCTCTGTGGTGCTGGTGGCTCTGTGGTGCTGGGCTGTGTGGTGCTGGTGGCTCTGTGCTGTGGTGCTGGTGGCTCTGTGGTGCTGGTGGTTCTGTGGTGCTGGTGGCTCCGTGCTTTGGTGCTGGGTGTTCTGTGGTGCTGGGTGTTCTGTGGTGCTGGTGGCTCTGTGGTGCCGGGGGCTCTGTGGTGCAGGGGGCTCTGTGGTGCTGGGGGCTCTGTGGTGCTGCTGGCTCTGTGGTGCTGGGCTTTGTGCTGTGGTGCTGGTGGCTCTGTGGTGCTGATGGCTCTGTGCTGTGGTGCTGGTGGCTCAGTGGTGCTGGTGGCTCTGTGGTGCTGCTTGCTCTGTGGTGCTGGTGGCTCTGTGCTGTGGTGTTGGGGGCTCTGTGGTGCTGGTGGCTCTGTGCTGTGGTGCTGGTGCCTCTGTGGTGCTGGGCTCTGTGGTGCTGGTGGTTCTGTGGTGCTGAGCCCTGTGGTGCTGGGCTTTGTGCTTTGGTGCTGGTGGATCTGTGGTGCTGATGGCTCTGTGCTGTGGTGCTGGTGGTTCTGTGGTGCTGGGGGTTCTGTGGTGCTAGTGGCTATGTGGTGCTGGGGGTTCTGTGGTGCTGGGGGTTCTGTGGTGCTGGTGGCTCTGTGGTGCTGGGCTCTGTGGTGCTGGTGGCTCTGTGGTGCTGGTGGCTCTGTGGTGCTGGTGGCTCTGTGGTGCTGAGCTCTGTGGTGCTGAGATCTGTGGTGCTGGGCTTTGTGCTGTGGTGCTGGTGGCTCTGTGCTGTGGTGCTGGTGGCTCTGTGGTGCTGGTGGCTCTGTGGTGCTAAGCTCTGTGGTGCTGGTGGCTCTGTGGTGCTGGGCTTTGTGCTGTGGTGCTGGTGGCTCTGTGCTGTGGTGCTGGGGGTTCTGTGGTGCTGGGGGCTCTGTGGTGCTGGGGGCTCTGTGGTGCTGGGGGCTCTGTGGTGCTGGGGGCTCTGTGGTGCTGGGGGCTCTGTGGTACTGGGGGCTCTGTGGTACTGGGGGCTCTGTGGTGCTGGTGGCTCTGTGGTGCTGGTGGCTCTGTGGTGCTGGTGGCTCTAGGGTGCTGGGCTCTGTGGTGCTGGTGGCTCTGTGGTGCTGGCCTCTTTGGTGCTGGTGGCTCTGAGGTGCTGATGGCTCTGTGCTGTGGTGCTGGTGGATCTGTGGTGCTGATGGCTCTGTGCTGTGGTGCTGGTGGCTCTCTGGTGCTGGTGGCTCTGTGGTGCTGGGGGTTCTGTGGTGCTGGTGGCTCTGTGGTGTGGGCTCTTGTGCGATATCCCGGCGGGACTCCGGGGACTGCGGCTGTCACTGAGATGGCGCTTCCATTTCCTCCATTGCCCCGGCTCAAAGGCAGAGTGATATCGAATGCACTCCGCCTGTGAGAGGAGGAGCCGTACAGAGAAAGCAGGCAGCTGCAGTAGAGAGCAAAGCCACTGCTCTCTCTGTACGGCTCCTCCTCTCACAGGCGGAGTGCATTTGATATCACTCCGCCTGTGAGCCAGAACTACAAAGAATGTAGCGGCTCCATTCTCTCACTGCAGCCCTGCTGTGTGAGAGACTCCCGCAACTTGCGAAAGATTGAGGGTTATGTGCGCCTCCCCTCACGCTTCGCCTGGGCACCTCGCGCACCTGCCCAGGATGGGCCCAGACTTGAACCCGATTTAAACATCTCTGGAGAGATCTGAAAATGGCAATGCATCGATGCTCCCCATCTAACCTGATGGAGCTTGATAGCACAAATAGGTGTGCCAAGCTTATAGCATCATACTCAAAAAGACATTAGGCTGTAATTGGTGCAAAAGGTGCTGCTTCAACAAAGTATTGAGCAAAGGCTCTGAATACTTATGTACATGTGATTTTTTAAATTTTTTATTTTTCATAAATGTGCCAACATTTCATACAAACAATCATGTTGTCATTATGGGGTAATTGTTTGTAGAATTTTGAAGAAAATAATGAATTTATTCTATTGTGGAATAGGGCTGTAAGATACCAAACTGTGGAAAAAATGAAGCGCTGTGAATACTTTCCAGATGCACTGTAACAATCCCTCCGGGGTTATGCGCTGCTGGGCAGTTTTCCCTGCCCCTTGCTTTTTGTTTCAGACAATGTATGTGTTAAGAACATTTCAACTATACATGAGAACAGGTAACCGCCCCCTTTCCCTCTTAATAATTTAAAAGCTTCCTGCCACTATACATTTTCAGTTATTGATCATGCTGATCCAGAAGAATATATTACTCTTGCAAGAGATTGATTAACCACGTAACGACCGCTCACATTGCTGCTACTGCGGCAATGTGGCTCGTTATCGTCCAGCGATGTAGACCTACGTCGCTGGACTCCTCCCCTTGTGGGCGGCGCGCTACCGCTGTTTTCAGTCACAGCAGGAGTCGGGCCAGGGGAGCAGCGGCGCCGATCGTCGGTCGGGGAATCGAGTCTGGAGATCCGCCCGCTTGTGTAAACAAAGCGGGTGGATCTCTAAGTGACAGGAAGGGACAGATTGCAGGGTTCAGCATAGCTGAACATGCATTCTGTGCCTGTGTCACTCAGTCACCTCCCCCCACACACGTCAGTAAGCACGAGGCATACATTAACCCCTCCCTCTCCAATAAAATTAACCTCTTCCCTGCCAGTGTAATTTTTACAGTAACAGTGCATATTTATAGCACTGATTACTGTAGTAATGTCACTGGTACCCCCAAAAGTGTCAAAAATGTCAGTCAAGGTTCCGATCTGTCCGCCGCAATGTCGCAGTCCCGCAAAAAAAATCGCAAATCGCCGCCATTACTCGTTAAAAAAAAAAAAACACCAAAAATGACAGAAATCTTTCCCGTAGTAATCTTTCCCATATAAAAAAATGTGAAAAATATTGTTATTTTTTTAAAATTTTCGCTCTTTTTTTGTTTATAGCGCAAAAAGTAAAAATCGCACAGGTGATCAAATACCACCAAAAGAAAGCTCTGTTTGTGGGGAAAAAAGGACGCAAATTTAGTTTGGGTATGGCGTTGCATGACCGCGCAATTGTCAGTTAAAGTTGCACAGTGCCGAATCGCAAAAACTGGCCTGGACGTAAGACAGCAAAATCCTCCGGTGGTAAAGTGGTTAATGTTCTCCCAATTTTCAAGTGTAATTTTAGCTATAAATGAAGGTATTGTGTATTTTTGGGAGGCAGTGGTTTGCATTACTTCATTACTTGAAGATGCTGCTGGTAAAGAATCACTTTGTGATCATCCAGAAGCAGCAGAGTGTTTCTGGAAACATAACTCTGGAGGGAAAAGCAACTTGCATTTACATTATGGTCCTCATAATTTTCATCCTAGAAAGTGTTTTTTAACCACTTTACCACCGGAGGATTTTGCTGTCTTACAGTGGGTACGGAAAGTATTCAGACCCCCTTAATTTTTTCACTCTTTGTTATATTGCAGCCATTTGCTAAAATCATTTAAGTTCATTCTTCTTCCTCATGAATGTACA
Source organism: Pelophylax lessonae (assembly GCF_965119305.1). Classification (NCBI taxonomy): domain Eukaryota; kingdom Metazoa; phylum Chordata; class Amphibia; order Anura; family Ranidae; genus Pelophylax; species Pelophylax lessonae. The sequence continues at coordinate 99,034,788 of NC_138775.1, forward strand.
CATAGCACCCCATACTGACAGAAAAACACAGAATTGTTGACATTGTTGCAGATTTATTAAAAAAGAAAAACTGAAATATCACATGGTCCTAAGTATTCAGACCCTTTGCTGTGACACTCCTATATTTAACTCAGGTGCTTTCCATTTCTTCTGATCATCCTTGAGATGGTTCTACACCTTCATTTGAGTCCAGCTGTGTTTGATTATACTGATTGGACTTGATTAGGAAAGCCACACACCTGTCTATACAAGACCTTCCAGATCACAATGCATGTCAGAGCAAATGAGAATCATGAGGTCAAAGGAACTGCCTGAAGAGCTCAGAGACAGAATTGTGGCAAGGCACAGATCTGGCCAAGGTTACAAAAAGATTTCTGCTGCACTTAAGGTTCCTAAGAGCACAGTGGCCTCCATAATCCTCAAATGGAAGACGTTTGGGACGACCAGAACCCTTCCTAGAGCTGGCCGTCCGGCCAAACTGAGCTATCGGGGGAGAAGAGCCTTGGTGAGAGAGGTAAAGAAGAACCCAAAGATCACTGTGGCTTAGCTCCAGAGATGCAGTCAGGAGATGGGAGAAAGTTGTAGAAAGTCAACCATCACTGCAGCCCTCCACCAGTCGGGGCTTTATGGCAGAGTGGCCCGACGGAAGCCTCTCCTCAGTGTAGGACACATGAAAGCCCGCATGGAGTTTGCTAAAAAACACCTGAAGGACTCCAAGATGGTGAGAAATAAGATTCTCTGGTCTGATGAGACCAAAATAGAACTTTTTGGCCTTAATTCTAAGCGGTATGTGTGGAGAAAACCAGGCACTGCTCATCACCTGTCCAATACAGTCCCAACAGTGAAGCATGGTGGTGGCAGCATCATGCTGTGGGGGTGTTTTTCAGCTGCAGGGACAGGATGACTGGTTGCAATCGAGGGAAAGATGAATGCGGCCAAGTACAGGGATATCCTGGACAAAAACCTTCTCCAGAGTGCTCTGGACCTCAGACTGGGCCGAAGGTTTACCTTCCAACAAGACAATGACCCTAAGCACACAGCTAAAATAACGAAGGAATGGCTTCACAACAACTCCATGACTGTTCTTGAATGGCCCAGCCAGAGCCCTGACTTAAACCCAATTGAGCATCTCTGGAGAGACATAAAAATGGCTGTCCACCAACGTTTACCATCCAACCTGACAGAACTGGAGAGGATCTGCAAGGAGGAATGGCAGAGGATCCCCAAATCCAGGTGTGAAAGACTTGTTGCATCTTTCCCAAAAAGACTCCTGGCTGTATTAGATCAAAAGGGGGCTTCTACTAAATACTGAGCAAAGGGTCTGAATACTTAGGACCATGTGATATTTCAGTTTTTCTTTTTTAATAAATCTGCAACAATGTCAACAATTCTGTGTTTTTCTGTCAGTATGGGGTGCTATGTGTACATTCATGAGGAAGAAGAATGAACTTAAATGATTTTAGCAAATGGCTGCAATATAACAAAGAGTGAAAAATTTAAGGGGGTCTGAATACTTTCCGTACCCACTGTACATCTGGGCCACTTTTTGCGATTCGGCAATGTGCGATTTTAACTGACAATTGCGTGGTCATGCAACGCCGTACCCAAATGAAATTTACGTCCTTTTTTTCCCACAAACAGAGCTTTCTTTTGGTGGTATTTGATCACCTGTGCGACTTTTACTTTTTGCGCTATAAACAAAAAAAGAGCAACAATTTTGAAAAAATAACAATATTTTTCACATTTTTTTATATGAAATTCCCCCCCAAAAAAATGTAAAAATAAAAGTTTTTTTTATCATTTTAGGCCAATTCGTTTTCTGCTAAATATTTTTGGTAAAAAAAATTGCAATAAGCGTATTTTGATTGGTTTGCGCAAAAGTTATTGCGTTTACTAACTAAGGGAAAGATTTCTGTCGTTTTTGGTGTTTTTTTTGCGGGACTGTGACATTGCGGCGGACAGAACGGACGATTGACTGACATTTTTGACACTTTTGGGAGTACCAGTGACATTACTACAGGAATCAGTGCTATAAATATGCACTGTTACTGTAAAAATGACACTGGCAGGGAAGGGGTTAATTTTTATTGGTGATCAAGGGGTTGATGTATGCCTGGTGCTTACTGACGTGTGTGGGGGGAGGAGACTATGTGACACAAGGACAGATCACAGGTTCAGCTATGCTGAATCCTGCAATCTGACCCTGCCTGTCACTTAGGAGATCCGCCCGCTTGTGTTTACACAAGCAGGCGGATCTCCACACTCGATTCCCCGACGATCGGGAAAGAGCAGCGGCGATCGGCGCCGCTCCTCCCCTGGCCCAACTCCCGCTGTGACTGAATACAGCGGGAGCGAGGTTCCGGCGGCGCGGCCGAGAGAGGGGAATGTCTGGCGACGTAGGTCTACGTCGCCAGACGTTATCAAGCCACTTTGCCACAGTAGAGCTCTAGTGAGCAGCGGCAAAGTGGTTAACTCCACTTTCGTGGGGGAAAAAAATAGCAAAAAATAATAATATAGCGTATACAACTGCAACACAAGTAATATTGTAATTAAATGTTATTAAAAAACACCTTTCCTTTTCATTCTGCAGCTCTGTAATGTTGTGTAAAATGCAATCTAATATGGCTACCTGGAGGTGTTCTGTACACAGAATGTGTGCAGAACGCCCAAAGAAACATAATTTCCTGCTTGTATAATTGGCTCACTGATTTTACCAGAAGTCTGCACTAAGATACAAGTCAGATTTCAGGCATCCCCTGCAACAAAAATGTTAGTTTTGGTGAGATAATCCCAATAGGAAATCTTGTTTAAAGGGATGCAGACCCTGCAGTTTTCCTCGTTAGAGCCCCGCAGATGCAGCAGCTGGTTGATAATTATGAAACCACTCATATTAGATTCACTTTCCACATTGTCACGGAACCATGAACCAGACGTACAACAACAGATAAGTGAAAATAAGAAAGCTTTATTGAAAAACAAGCTATAAAGCAAAAGTCCAAACGGATGGCGAAACCGAAGCAGAGTCTTTGCGAAGCCAGGGGCAGGAACCAGCAGGGTAGTCAGACGAAGCCAGGATCAGGAACCAGCAGGGTAGTCAGACGAAGCCAGGATCAGGAACCAGCAGGGTAGTCAGACGAAGCCAGGAACAGGAACCAGAAGTAGCAGCAGTCTTAGTAGCATGTGAACACAGGAGGACCAAGCAGGGAACTGAAGCCACAGACCTCCTATATATATATGAGCTAGGTATCCAGCTCCTCCCAGTGGGAAGGAGGAGCCGCAGGGTGGGAGGCTACAAGAAACCCAGAAACCAAGATGGCCGCCAGCACATGTCAAACGAAGGAGAACAGCAAGAAGGTAAGACCATGACAGTACCTCCCCCTCAAGGGCCCCTCCTCCGCGGAGTAAAGAACGGTTTCTGAGGGAAGCGTGCGTGGAAGGCTCGGAGCAAGGCAGGAGCATGGACATCTGCGGAGGGAACCCAGGAACGCTCCTCTGGACCATAACCACGCCAATGAACCAAAAACTGCACCCGACCGCGGACCAGGCGTGAGTCCAGGATATTGCTCACCTCATACTCCTCACGATTGCCCACTCGGACCGGACGAGGCCGAGGAACCGAGGAAGTGAAACGATTACACACCAGAGGCTTCAACAGGGAGACATGAAACACGTTGGAGATCCGCATGCCAGGAGGAAGCGCAAGGGCATAGGCTACCGGGTTTACTCTGCGAAGCACTCGGAAGGGACCAACAAAGCGAGGCGCCAGCTTGGGAGTGGGCACTCGAAGGTTGAGGTTGCGGGTGGACAACCATACACGGTCTCCGGCCTGGTAGGAAGGAGCAGGCGCTCGTCTGCGATCAGCCTGGAGTCTCTGGCGCTGCGCAGAGACCTCAAGGGACTTCTGGATCTGTACCCACGAAGCACGTAGGACGGAAAGGTGATCCTCCACAGCCGGAATATCCTGGGGAGAGAATACCTCCGGTAACACGGCAGGTTGGAACCCATAGTTGGCCATGAAGGGAGACGTCCCAGAGGAAGAGTTCACCGCCGTGTTCCTGGCAAACTCAGCCCAAGGCAGGAGGTCAACCCAATTGTCTTGGTGATCGGAGACATAGCAACGAAGGAATTGCTCCAAGGCCTGATTGGAACGTTCTGCGGCCCCATTGGACTGAGGGTGGTAGGCCGAGGAGAAGGAGAGATGAATCCCCAACTGGGAGCAAAAGGCGCGCCAGAACCTGGACACAAACTGACTCCCCCGATCCGACACAATCTCCTTGGGCAAACCGTGCAACCGGAAGACCTCCCTGGCAAAAATCGTGGCCAACTCCTGTGCAGAGGGTAACTTCTTGAGAGGAACACAGTGACACATTTTGGAAAACCGATCCACAATCATGAGAATGACCGTATGGCCTCGGGATGCAGGGAGGTCCACAATGAAATCCATCCCCAGGTGTGACCATGGGTGCTCCCCGGTGGCTAAGGGTTGCAGAAGGCCCAACGGAAGGTGCCGAGGGGACTTACTCTGGGCACAAACTGAGCATGCCGCTACATATGCGGCGATGTCGGAACGTAGGGAAGGCCACCAGAACAGACGTGAAACAGCCCAGGACAGCTGATTCTTTCCAGGATGCCCCGCGGTCTTGGAGTTATGGTAGGTTCGCAACAACCGAGTGCGCAACTCCTCAGGCACAAAACATCTGCCGTTGGGTCTCCCAGAGGGAGCACCAGATTGAGCCGCCAAAATCTGCTCACCCAGGGGAGAGGTCAGGCTGGTGCGAATGGCAGCCAGGATCTGATTCGGAGGTATGACCGAAGTCGGAATCGACTCCTCCCTGGACAGGTCGGAGTACTGCCGTGATAAGGCATCAGCCCTGATGTTCTTGGAACCGGGTAGGTAGGAGACCACGTAATTAAAACGTGACAAGAACAGAGCCCATCTGGCCTGACGTGGTGTCAATCTCTTGGCCTCAGAGAGGTAGGTCAGATTCTTGTGGTCCGTCAGGATGAGGACCGGAACCACCGAACCCTCGAGCAAGTGCCTCCATTCTTTAAGAGCCTGCACGATGGCCAATAACTCCCTGTCACCAATCTGGTAGTTGCACTCCGCGGAAGACAGTTTCCGGGAGTAAAACCCACAAGGAAGCAGAGGACCCTCTGGTGTTCTACGCTGAGACAGAAGGGCGCCTACTCCCGTCTCAGACGCGTCCACCTCGAGGACAAAGGGCAACCCAGGGTTGGGATGCGACAGAATCGGAGCCGACACAAAGGCGGACTTTAGAGCCTCAAAAGCTCGGATGGCCTCGGGCGGCCAGACCTGGGAATTACTGCCCTTCCTGGTCAGATCCGTGAGAGGCTTGGCTAGCATGGAAAAGTCCCTGATGAACTTCCGATAATAATTGGCGAAGCCCAAAAAGCGCTGCAGGGAGCGAAGACCACTGGGCTGGGGCCACTGTAAGACAGCCGAAACCTTCTCAGGATCCATGGAGAACCCCTCAGCGGAAATGATGTAACCTAAGAAAGTTACCTGGGATCGGTGAAATTCGCATTTCTCAAGCTTACCGAACAGCTTGTTCTCTCGTAACCGTTGCAACACTCGTTTGACATCCAGAATGTGGGTCTCCATGGACTCAGAATATACCAAGATGTCATCCAGGTAGACCACCACACACTGCTGCAACAGGTCACGGAAAACATCGTTGATGAATTCCTGAAAGACTGCGGGCGCATTGCACAGCCCAAAGGGCATAACCAAGGATTCATAATGACCGGTCCTGGTGTTAAACGCGGTCTTCCACTCATCGCCCGCCTTGATCCTTACGAGGTTATATGCCGCCCTCAGGTCGAGTTTGGTAAAGACCGTGGCCCCTTTAAGGCGATCGAACAGCTCGGAAATCAAGGGTATCGGGTAAGCGTTCTTGATCGTGATGCGATTGAGACCCCTGTAATCGATGCAAGGCCTCAACTCACCGCCCTTCTTTTTCACAAAGAAAAATCCAGCCCCTGCCGGGGACGAGGATTTGCGAATGTGTCCACGTGAAAGCGCCTCCCTCACGTACTCCTCCATGGCCTCATTCTCCGCTACCGACAGTGGATAGACTTTGCCACGAGGAGGAACGGCACCAGATTGTAACTCGATGGCACAATCGTATGGGCGGTGCGGAGGTAGGGCAACCGCGCGCACCTTATCGAATACATCCCGGTACTCCTCGTATTCAGGGGGCAACAGAGAGTCCGAGGAAGTACACAGCAACTTGACAGGCCCATGGATGCAACTAGCCCCACACTGCGGTGACCACGAGAGGATCTCGGCCGATCTCCAATCGAAAATCGGATTATGCTTCTGGAGCCAGGGGTACCCCAAGACCACCGAGTAGTGTGGAGACGAAATAACCTGGAAGCAGACCGACTCTCTGTGGACGGCACCAATGGCTAACCCCACTGGAAGGGTCTCATGAGTCACGTGTGGCGGCAGAAGGGGTCTGCCGTCTATCGCCTCAAGAGCCAGAGGAGAACCTCGAGCCTGCAGAGGAATGGAATTGGCGGCAGCGAACACACTATCAATGAACAAACCACCAGCACCAGAGTCCACCAACGCCTGGGTCGTCACCGAGCCCCCGACCCAGGAAAGGACAACAGTGATCAGTGGTTTGTCAACACGGGAAACCGGGGACGAGGAGACTCCACCCAAGATCTGCCCCCGACAGGATCTCAGGTGCGAGCGTTTCCCTGGACGGTTCGGACATGCCAACCGAAAATGCCCACCGAGACCACAGTACATGCATCGGCCCTCGCGTCTCCGGAGTACCCTCTCCCCCTCGGACAGGCGAGCAAACCCCAGCTGCATGGGTTCACCCCCAGACAAGTCATCCCCAGGAGGCGTGGGAGGAGAGGGAGGCACGGGTGGGACAACAAAGGTAGGCGCCAATCTGTTAGGAGGCCTCCGCAGACTCTCCTTAAAGGAAGGTCTCTCCCTGAGTCTGGTGTCAATCAAAATCAGGAAAGAAATAAGAGACTCGAGCTCCACTGGTAGGTCCTTAGCTGCAACCTCATCCTTCAAGGCATCCGAGAGACCATGAGAGAAAGCAGCGACCAGAGCCTCATTATTCCAGCCCACCTCTGCTGCCAGGGTACGAAACTCAATGGCGTATTCAGCTACGGATCGTGAACCCTGTCTGATGGACATAAGGAGCTTCGCAGCAGAGGCAGCACGAGCCGGCACATCGAATACCTTCCGAAGAGAAGCAACAAAACCGGAAAACTCGGCAACCACCGGATTGTTGTTCTCCCATAAAGGACTGGCCCAGGCCAAGGCCTTGTCCGAGAGCAGCGAGATTATGAAGCCCACCTTTGATCTCTCAGTAGGAAAGGCATGTGGCAGCAACTCGAAATAAATGCCCACCTGGTTAAGGAAACCTCGGCACTGAGTTGGCTCTCCCCCAAAGCGCTGTGGAAGGGGGGCAGAACCGGACATACCCCGAAACACCGCAGGCGCAACAACAGGTGTCGGGGTAGACTCTGGCGCAACAACCGGAGCGGCAGTAGGAGTGGACCCAGGAGCGACAACCGACCCATCGGCAACGGGAGCGAAATGAACCGTGCGTTCAAGCAGGGTTTGCAACGCCACGGCGAACTGACCCAACAGGTGATCCCGCTGATCAAGTCTGGCAACCAGCGTGGGTAGTGAGGATGGCCCTGCACCGTCAGAATTCGTGGCCTGTGGTACCGTGCGTTCAAGCAGGGTTTGCAACGCCACGGCGAACCGACCCAACAGGTGATCCTGCTGATCAAGTCTGGCAACCAGCGTGGGTAGCGAGGATGGCCCTGTACCGTCAGAATTCATGGCTTGGTCCTAATGTCACGGAACCATGAACCAGACGTACAACAACAGATAAGTGAAAATAAGAAAGCTTTATTGAAAAACAAGCTATAAAGCAAAAGTCCAAACGGATGGCGAAACCGAAGCAGAGTCTTTGCGAAGCCAGGGGCAGGAACCAGCAGGGTAGTCAGACGAAGCCAGGATCAGGAACCAGCAGGGTAGTCAGACGAAGCCAGGATCAGGAACCAGCAGGGTAGTCAGACGAAGCCAGGATCAGGAACCAGCAGGGTAGTCAGACGAAGCCAGGAACAGGAACCAGAAGTAGCAGCAGTCTTAGTAGCATGTGAACACAGGAGGACCAAGCAGGGAACTGAAGCCACAGACCTCCTATATATATATGAGCTAGGTATCCAGCTCCTCCCAGTGGGAAGGAGGAGCCGCAGGGTGGGAGGCTACAAGAAACCCAGAAACCAAGATGGCCGCCAGCACATGTCAAACGAAGGAGAACAGCAAGAAGGTAAGACCATGACACACATGGACACAAACAGTGATCTCTTCAGAATAACAAAAAGTAGGAATCTGAAACAATGGGGAATGTTTTTTTCTCAACAAAAGTGGAGTTACTTTAATGTCTTTAGGGGCACCTCTGGCATGCACAAATGGGTTTTGTCATCCTGGTAGCATTTGGAAAAGAATATTTATTCTCACAATTTTTGCACATTGCAGCTTTGCTTCTAGCAGGAAGTGCGCTGTGGAAATATTTCCAAACTCTAGATAATCATCTCACCATTTTACTGAGAGAAGAAAAAGAAAAAAACGATTTACCGATCAGGCTGTAGGGAAACAATTATGCTGTAATGGCGGAGAACATTAATAAGAAAAATTTAAAGGTTTTACAAATAAACATATTTGTCAGCGTTGTGGCTGCAGGTGGTTAAAGGTGCAGGAACCACCTGCAATAGTGTGATCCTAGCCTTAAGCCTAGTACACACAGATAAATATCAAGCGGCATAAGACGGTTCAATAGAAACTGGCCGACATTTGGCCCGTGTGTACTGCAGTCAGTTTGACAGAAGCAGGCAGCTTAGCCAGCTTCTGTAGAAGTGGGCATGACCAAAAAAGGTCCTCCAATCGGCTCCGGATCAGCTCTCTCAGCCAGTGGCTGAGAGCGCTGACCAGAATGTTCTGGCAGGGGAGCACAAAAGAACAGCAGGGGAGATCGCTGTACTACCGTCGGATAGTTAGTACAGCGCCTTCTCCTGAGCTGTCATTTTTTTTTTCCTTCAGCTCTGCTGGGTTGAATGAAAAAAAATATTAGTGTATATTAAGCCTAAGACTATACATAAGAAATAAATCTCAGAAACCTTTCAAAAAGGGCTTGATGTTCTATGGTTTGAAGACCATGTCATAGATTTATTATTTCTGATTGTATAAGAAAATATTCCACGCTCTTTTATTTTTTCAATTTTTCTGAAAAAAAAAAAAAAAAAAAGAATGATTTCAATACAATTTGAAAAATCTTTTTTCCCAATTTTTCTGTTTTTTGTTTTTCATATTTTTCTTTGTTCCTGACCTTCCCATCTCTGCTGTAGAACCAATGCTAGACTCCTGTAAATATCATACTTCTTTAACATATTCTGCCCTTATAAATAAAGATATTAACATAATTTCAAACTTGTTGACCGGGCATGTCCTTCATCGCAAGACTAAAGACTTCACTGTTTCTTACACCCTCACCAGTCCTACACACGCTTTGATATGTTGCCGGTCAAGAACCATGAGCTCTCATTCGTACAGAATGTATTCATTGTCACTATACTGAATATTATCAGACCCCTCAGGCAAAGCATAGTTATTGTCATTTAAGCAACTCTTTACTGCAAGACCGTGAAGTACTAGAGCAAATACATAAAGAATTGACAGAATATTCCAATCACAATGAAAGGCAATATACATAAGAGGGCTAATTCTAAAACATGGCTATAGACTTTAAAAAAAAAAAAAAAGAGCAAGATCTGAACTTTTCGACTCCAGTGCAATATATCCCGCGTCTCAAAATTGGACTTATAGACAGCCTACTTCACTCTACACTACACGCCATCCTCATGGAACAACTGAAATCTCTCTGTCTACAGAAAGTGAAAGCAATGCACACAAAATGTAGACACTCCTTTCATGAGCAGAGAGATAAATATAGCTAACTCCTCTCCCGTGCCCTAAGGACCCAATAAGCACATTCACTTATCTCCAAAATACATAATTACACAATCACACTGGCAATAAGGTCTATAAATCTCCAACCATTGTGGAGATTTTTAAGGACTATTATTCTAGTTTATATAATCTCTCAGCCTAATGGCTCGTAAACACGATCAGAAAATCTAACAAAAAAACGACTAAAAATCACTAAAAGTACCGCTCTCAAAGCGATCGTACAATAATCTAATAATCTGATCAAGAGTACACAGCTTTTGAGAGCCAATCACCACAGTTCATCTGATATTATCCAATCAGGCAAGCACGAAAAATGTTCTCGTACGATACCAGATTGTACTATTTTCGTTTAATCAGTACAGTTGTCCTTCGAAAATACAATACAAATACACTACAACACATAACATCACTTCTGAATTTTTATTTTTTATTTCGTCACTTTAGTAAAATCTTTATTTTCGATATGAGACTAGAATACAAAAAAATGGACGATTATTCGTCCGATAATCTCATCATGTGTACCAGACATTAGACACTCACTCCCTGTGAACAGCTTTAGCAGCCAAAATTGTAGAATACCTTACATAATCCAACTTGCCCCAACTCCCTCTAAGTGCTTCGAAGTCAATAGACTCTCCTATCTCTCCTGATGAATTTCTCCTGGCATTAAAACAAACACAGACTGGGAAGGCTCCAGGACCAGATTGGTTTACACGTTGCAATTATAAATATCTAGCCCCCCTACTTACCCCTTGCTTTAAAAAAGCCTTTAGTGCAGTGGGGCTTGCCTTGGTGTTCCCATTAGAGTCATTACATCACCTTAATCCCCAGAGAAGGCAAATATCCTCTTTACTGTCCTAATTATCATCCAATATTCCTGCTTATTGTAGATTTACAATTATTTAGCAAGATTTTATCAGGTAGATTCGTAGAGGTAATTAAAAAAAGGATCCATTGCGATTAAGTCCGCTTAATCCCTACCAGGGGAACCTGAGATAATGTTATCAGGACCCTGGACGTCCTACACCTGGCCTAGTCAAAACGCCTCCCCATGCTGCCTCTCTCCACCAACGTAGATAAAGCATTTGACAGGGTGCATTGGATGTTAATGAACTTGACCCTTCTAGACATACAGTACAATGTAAAAGTTTTAGGCAGGTGTGAAGAATGCTTTCAAAAATACATATTGTAATTGTTTATTTTTATCAATTTTCAAAAAGCAAAGTGAGCGAACAGTAGAAAAATCTAATTTAAATAAATATTTGGTGTGACTACCTTTGGTTTCAAACCAGCATCAATTCTTCTAGGTATGCTTTTATACAGTTTTTGAAGGAACTCAGCAGATAGGTTGTTCCAAACATCTTAGAGAACTAACCACAGATGTTCTGTGGATGTAGGCTCCTTCAAAACCTTCTATCTCTTCATGTAAACCCAGACAGACTCAATGTTAAGATCAGGGCTCTGTGGGGGCCAAACCATCACTTTCAGGACCCCTTATTCTTCTTTACACTGAAGATAGGTCTTAATGACATTGACTGTATGTTTGGGGTCATTGTCCTGCAGTAGAATAAAGTTCGGGCTAATCGCATGCCTTTCTGATGGTATGGCACCATGGATAAGTATTTGCCTGTATTTTTCAGCATTGAGGACTCCATTGATTGGGCAACGTTAAAAGACTACTGTAGATGCAGTAGTCACCCCAGAAAACTTAATGCAACAGGTTATAGACGCGTGATGTTTACTTCCCTTTGACCATCAGTGGTCACTTGGTGATGAATAAGCGACATATCCAGTCGTGAAACGCGTCCACCGATTGTCCTGCACTCACAGTGTGTATCTGTATTTGCCAATTCGATTGATGTGGAATAAAGACACTCCTTTCTTTGAAATTTATCGGAAATGCAGTCATTCCTTTTGTTTGAAGCATCAGCACAGAACTGACAGACACCAGTGGGGCCCATGTACACCCCCCTCTACTGTCTGGAGAAATCTGGCTAGGAGTGATCTTCATGGAAGAATTGTGGTCACAAAGCCATACCTCTGACATGGAAACAAGGCTAAGCGACTCAACTATGCATAAAAACATAGGAACTGGGTTCCTGAAAAATTGCAGCAGATGCACTAGACTAATGAGTCAAAATTTGAAATATGTGGTTGCAGCAGGAGGAAGTTTGTTTGCCAAAGGGCTGGAGAGCAGTACAATAATGAGTGAATGAGTAAAGCATTGTGGAGGTTCCTTGCAAGTTTGGGGCTTAATTTTTGCAAATAGAGTTGGAGATTTGGTCAGAATCAGCTGCGTTAAGTTTCTTTGGCTGACCTGCATCTACGGTCCTCAATTTTGCCCGATCAATGGTATCCTCAATGCTGAGAAATACAGGGAGATAATTATACATCATTCCATCAGGGATGCGTGCCAATGCCAATGTAATTAAGAACTAGAACAAGGAGTCCTGGAAATGATGGTTTGGATTCCACAACATCATGAAGTCTGTCTGGATTTACATAAAGAGAGCAAAAAAGGTTTGAGGTAGCCTACATCCACATGAGATCTGTGGTTTGTTCTCCAATATGTTTGGAATAACCTGTTTGCTAAATTCCTTCAAAAACTGTGTGCAAGTGTATCTAGAAGAATGGATGCTGTTTTGAAGGCAAAGAATGGTCACACCACTTATTGGTTTGATTTGGATTTCTCTTCTGTTCATTTACTTTCCCTATTGGTAATTGATAAAAATGTATTATTAATACTTCTATTTCTGAAAACATTCTTACTTTATAACATTTTTACACACCTGCCTAAAACTTTTGCACAGTACTTTAGGTCTTGGTAATAGTATGATGGCCTGGATTACAGCCATACACTTAAATCTGTGTTAATGGTGTAATAACTGCGCTAATGGAGAATTATAAATAGCTGCAACTTCAAGTGTGACCACACCCTTACATAAATACAGATAATCAAGTCGCGCTCATCATAAAATAGACCAAATTAATGTCCATAAACCTAGGTGAATAATTAAATTATAAATGATATGTGAAAATCGGGGACCAATAATCAAGAAATATGTTTCAATGATCATAGACCAAATAAATGTCCATAACAGTCCATAAATTGTGAGATTGTAAATGATATGTAGAAACAGTTGATGTCAATCCAGACTCCCAATGGTAATACGCTTACCAGAACATAATTTGTATGAAGCAAGGAATCCAAATCATGGATCTTGACAACTTGTTTGTAGATAAACGTGGTGGGACTCCCAAAGTTATATGACATGAAGTCATATATCAAAGAAAAGAAAAACCGCCATAGCGTAAAACCCCCACAATACATGAATTGTGCTGATAATACGTTGGCAAAAAATACAAAATAAAATAAAAACCACCAGTGAACACAAACACTAACGTGAAAAAAAAACCCAAAAAGGTAAAAACCGAAATCCTTAATGGGTCAAAGTGATTGGAATTTGTGAATAAGGAAATCCGCCACCAATAATCACGCTGCTTACCAGAACAACAGATCAGCAAACAAAAAGATATACAATAGGGGAGTGAATCCAAATGGAGGAGAGGCACTAATAGGTACTCCTTACCAGAGGTAAAAAAAATGGTAGGCTTGAAACACACCAATAGGTAGGCAAGCAATCCACCACTGATAAATAAGCCCCTTACCAGACGGCAATCTTATCACTGGTATGATATCCTGAAGTCAGGAGAGCGACTGGTACTTCACACAAGATGCTCCAGGAATATGTGCCCCAAAATGTATCAGCAACATGAAAGGGAAAGAGGCGCCATAGTGTAAAAACGTAACAATTTTATTAAAATAAAAAGTATCACACTCACATGCAGGAAGAATGTATTTGCTTGAACAACCTGCCGGCCGGACAGCTGCGCACGTCCGCACTAGCTGGACGCTCCAGGAAATGACGTCAGTACGCCGTGACCTTACGCCGTTTCGTCACAGATGACGTTTTCAAGGGTTTGAAAAAGAGGTTTGAAAACGGTTAAAGTGGTATAAAAGGTAGAAGATTTTTTGTATCTTAATGCATAGAACGCATTCTATACATGAAGGTAAAAAACCTGTGTGCAGATCCCCCCCAGCCCCCCCCCATTATACTTACCCGAGCCCATTCTTGATCCAGGGCTGAGAACAGCAGCAGCTCTCTCCGCTCTCTCCTCACAGGGCAGATTGATGGCAGTGGGTGCCATTGGTGGGCCAAGCCCACACGTCTGCCACAATAGGAAGCGGCTTTCTATGGCATACACAAGAGGAGGAGCCAGAAGCACTGGCAGGAACCCGAGAAGAGGATTGGGGCTACTCTATGAAAAACCATTGCACAGATCAGGTTGTTTTTTGTTTTTTATGCCAAATCTCATTCTTTGGCAACATAACAGTTTTTCTCCTACAACCTCTTGTCTCTTCCCTATATTTGTAAATTTGTCTTTCCTACCTGGTGTTGAATCTTGAAGACCCTTGATTTAGGGACCTAATCCAGCAAAAGACACACAGAACTCACAGCACTGACCCACTCTGGACAATTGATGTTGGACACCCAAATGAGGTATTTGGGATTTTGGATGTTATTGCAATTATCACACTTTCTCTGGTCCTTATTGTCTTCATCTTAATTTTCCACGCTGCTCACACAGTGGTGTATTTTGGTTTTGTGCTGCCCTAGGCAAGACTAAAATTGGGCCCCACCCCTCAAGTGGACTCTCAAGTGGCTGTGTGGAGCCTCTGGTTGTGGCTATGCGGTTCAAGCATGAATGAACCCTGGGCTGTGAGACCACCCCTCAAGTGGACTCTCAAGTGGCTGTGTGGAGTCTCTGGTGTTGGCTATGCGGGTCAAGCATGAATGAACCCTGGGCCGTGAGATCTAAGGTGTCACATCCTTAGATCTCAGAAGTTCGTGCTTGGACTTGTAGTCCTTCACTAGTTGGTGGGGGGGTCACATCCTCAGCCCTTGAGATCTAAGGATGTGTACCCTCCTCAAAATTGAGGGACTATAAGTCCCAGCATGAACCCCTGAAATCCAAGCATGTGACCTCCCCCACAAAAGTGAAGGACTAAAAGTCCCAGCATTGACCCCTCAGATCTACGGATGTGACTTCCTCCACATTTGAGGAACTACAATTGTCAGTATAAACCCCTGAGATCTTATGGGTTCATGCTGGGACCTGTAGTCCTTCACCAGTTGGGGGGGGGGTGTCACATCCTCAGCTCTGAGAGGTTCATGGTGGGACTGTTAGTCCTTCACTTTTGGGGGGGGGGGTCACATCCCCAAAAGTGGAGTATTACAAGTTCCAGCATGAACCCCTTAGATCTAAGGATGTGACTCCCTCCGTAATTGAAGGACTGCAAATCCCAGCATGAACTCCTGAGATCTAAAGATTTAACCTCTTAGATCTCATGGGTTAATGCTGGGACCTGTAGTCCTTCACAGGTTGGGGGGGGAGGTCACATCCTTAGCTCTGAGGTGCTCATTCTGGGACCTGAAGTCCTTTACTTTTGGGGGGGATGGTCACAGCATGAACCCCTCCTCTTTGTATGGGTCTCTCTGGCTCTGAAGTGACTGTGCCCAGCTCCCTCGTGATGACACTGTCTGCACACACTGGACACTATCAATCTGGCCTGCGCTGCACCTGTCCTCACCTTACACATTCGATTCTTTCTTCCCTCAAAGCATGCCAGAGGGCAGAGGCCCGGAGAAGATAGAGGAGATGGGTGGACCGTGGTGGAGAGCACTTGGGGGTGGAAGATGGTAAATTCTTCCCTGCTTTGAATGCTGGGGAGGGAGTCACATCTGTGAGCATGAGGCGTGAGGTTTGGGCATGAGCTCAGTCAGGCCCTGTTCCCTGCATTCCCTAGCAAGGGCACTGCTCCCTAGCATCCCTTCTGCCGGGGGGGTTGTTGCGGCGCCACCCCCCTGTAATATGCTGCCGAGGCAAATGCCTTATTTGCCTCATGGCAGATACACCCCTGCACTCACACATTTTAAATAGGAATCCAGACAACAAGGTCTGTTTCGGCATACAGTTCTCTATTATGTACAAATTACTTTATTACTCAACCTGAGGATTTTGTCCCCACTTACCTTACTAAGTGGGATTTAGATCCTAAACTTCAGTTGACTTCTCAACAAGCTCTTTACTATGCTCCCAAATGTATATGTGCACGACATTTAGGAATCAGGCTTCAAAATACTCACTCAGTGATACACCTCATATCTTACACGCAATGTTTCCTACTATCTTTTCTAATACCCTCCTGACCTGTGATGGAGGTGAAACTCAGCCCCTGGCATAATTTTGCATATTTTATGGTTTTGCCCCCCCCCCCCCCTTAAGTGTAAGAAATCTCTCTATACAAGAGATCAGTCTTCCCAAGCCTGATTATTGCCACCACGAGTTATATTCTCTTGGAATCAGGCACCCTCAGTAGCTATGTTGGTGAATTAAATTAAACACATGAAAAGTCTCATTGCCTCAGAGATACACATGATACATTTTAAAAAGACCTGGTTCTACTGGATTTAGTTCTCCACTGCTGAATATTACTCCCTTCTCAACATAGGCGAGGCAGGTACTTCCCCAGGACAGCAGTGAGACTTAAGGCCCGTACACACGTACCAATCGTCGGCCGACAGAACGGCCGACAAATGTTCACGGCTGGCGTGTTTGTTGTTTGTGTGTTGAAAAGTGCTCAAAACTTGCCCAGGACATTTGTCTGCCGACAGAAAATGACGTCACTACGTTCCACGCACGTTCACCGCTACAAAAGAGGAAGTGAGTGTTTGGCCGTGACCCTTCTAGGCATCTCGCGCTGATTTCGGTAGCATTTGTTTGGTTGACGACATTTTGCTATTTTCCGAGACATCGTTCGAGAATTTATTATGGCGACCGTGAATTCGACCGTTGCTGTCGTTAGTGTTGGAGTTTTGGCTCTGAGACGACGTACGAGCAATAGGAAGAAGAAGCGGACCTCCTGGA
The DNA here is from genome assembly GCF_965119305.1 of Pelophylax lessonae. NCBI lineage: Eukaryota > Metazoa > Chordata > Amphibia > Anura > Ranidae > Pelophylax > Pelophylax lessonae. The sequence continues at coordinate 99,051,808 of NC_138775.1, forward strand.
TGAAAAATTGGTTGCTTAACCGTGATCAATTTTCTCATATGTCCTTGCTGAGGGAGCTCCAGGAAAATAATCCTGATGACTTCAGGAATTATTTGAGGATGACGGATCCCATCTTTTACCGTCTTCTTGCCCTGGTGTCCCCCTATATTCTGAAGCAGGATACTTGTATGCGGCTTGCAATTACTCCTGAGCAAAGGTTAATTGCGACTTTGAGGTATCTTGCAACAGGGAGAAGCCTGCAGGATCTGAAGTTCACCACAGGCATCTCCCCCCAAGCACTTGGAGTCATCATCCCTGAGACCTGCTCTGCCATCATCAAGGTCTTGCAGAAGGACTATATCAAGGTATGTTTGCTTTTTTACATTACATTACATGTATTAGTCGTTTCACCCGAATTATTAGGTTTTTGGATGTACAGCAATTGATACAGGCCATTATTTGTAAACTACCCTCTGTCCGCATGCACATAGTAGTAAAGATGTAGATGATCTTAACCATTTGTAAAATTACCCACTAACCACCCCCCCATTCTCTCCTATGTGTTCCTAAACGCATTGCCTGTTAACAGTATTTAAAATTTGTGTCATTTTATTAATTTCCCTCAAACAATTATTCCTTGGCCAATGTTTTATTACCTAGTTTATGATTTATCTAAAATACATCAGTCCATCCATTCCCACCTATGATTGTGTATGTTTATGTAATGATGTTAAAACCTTCACTGACCACAAGCCCTTATTGATGTATAAATGCCCAGTTTTACTTACCCATCCCCCCACCCACATGCTAAATCTCAAAGTCAGCATATACCAAAGCTCAAGCTCAGAGGTCTTCAAACTATGGCCCTCCAGTTGCTCAGGAACTACAATTTCCATCATGCCTAGTCATGTCTGTGAATGTCATAGAATTACAAGGCCTCATGGGATGTGTAGTTCTGCAACAGCTGGAGGGCCATAGTTTGTAAATTTCAGCTCTAGCTGGTGAGTATAATGGGCAATACACACTATAAGATTGTCAGAACAATTTATCCTTCCGATTTACCCAAACCAAATAATATGAGGTCAAACAAACACTTTCAAATCCTATGCAATCTGGCAGGCACTTGCACTACATAGAAAAGGTAAATCTGCACGAAAAAGTCTTCAGAGAATCTTATAGTGTGTATGGCCCTTTACAATATAAGAACAATAGGAGGTTGAAAATAAATGTATGTATATGTTACATCCCCAAATCAAAACGTTTGCCTTCCTGTTGTTTATATTTTTAACAAGTTGCATAAGCATTTAACAGACAACTGTGTGTGTAATTAATAATGTGATGTGCTCAAGCACTAATTTTATTTTTTTATATTTTTTTTTTTCCCCACAGTTCCCTTCAAACGCAGAGCAATGGCTGGAGATTGCTGCTCAATTTCTGGAGAAGTGGAATTTTCCCAATTGTGGGGGTGCTATTGATGGGAAGCACATCCGCATTGTCCCCCCTCCGAATTCCGGCACATTTTATTATAATTATAAAGGTTTTTTTAGTATAGTCATGCTATCCATAGTTAATGCAAACTATGAGTTTATTTATTTGGATATTGGCAAAAATGGCCGCAATTCGGATGGGGGAGTTATTGAGCAGACGGAGTTCGCTCGTCGTCTAAATAACGGCACTCTGAACCTGCCATCCAGGGAGCAAACTGTTGAGGGTATGATCTTTGTTTTTATCACAGATGATGCTTTTGCGCTTGGGGAGCATCTCATGAAGCCCTACCCTCAGAGGAACCTCACCCCCGACCAAAGGATTTACAACTACCGGTTGTCCAGAGCTCGCAGAGTTGTGGAGAATGCCTTTGGGATAATGGCCAACCGGTTCCGGATATTCCTGACGTCCATACACCTGGCACTGTACAAAGTGGATAATGTGGTCTTGTGTTGCTGCATTTTGCACAACTTCCTACGCAGGAATGTACACAATTATGTATTGCAGCAACTGGATACTGACCCTGCTATGCCAGGTACAAGTGGAGAGGCCCAACCTCCTGACCAAGTGGAGTTCATGACGTCAATGCAAGTTGGACGGTCAGGATTGGCATCACACAGGGCCCGTCAGATCTGCCAGGAATATCTGGACTATTTCTTGGGGAGAGGAGCTGTGTCCTGGCAGCAATCACTGTCACACAACCAATAAACTTCATAAATAATTTCCTAACCAGATAAATGTCATAGATCTATGATTTTTGAACACATTAAACAGAAATTGCTATGATTCTGTATTGTGGATTCTAATCATTTGGGCACATATGGCAAACATAATTTTTGGGTTAAATCATGTGTTATATATGTGTGACTTTGGAAGGGTTAATACATTCATCAGTGTGTTTCTTTGCTGTAGTCTCTCACCAGCTGATCCAAAGTGATGATGGCCATGTGTTATTTTTGAGCCAGTGGTGTAAATACAAGGGCCTTCTGCACCCCACAAAATTTCCACAAACCCTGTCACATTGAGAACTAGGTCAAACCCAAGGTTCATCTAATGTCACCTTACATTGGTGGTCATTGTCCAGAAGTTGCCCATACTATATATTTCATATAATACATTAGGGTATTAACAACGTACCTACACCTGTTATGTTGTGTTCATCTATGACATCCTTCTCACTGCCCACCAATGTTAGGATATGTCAGTGTTATGTGAAACTTGATCATTGTTCATCTCAAAGTGTTATATATATAGGTAATGGAAAGTGAACTAGAGCAACGAACAAGCAATACACTATAGATTACACTGATCTCCCTACACTGATTGCTACTGCCAATATCAATGCCATATTGAATCCTAGGACTGCTAGTACCTTGAGTGTTGAGTCACACTTATGCGATGCGGGAAGACTGCGACTTTGCATCCTTCCTGCATCGCATAAGGGTGACCCGCCACTAACTTTTTCCACAGGATTGTATTACACAAGTGTGAAGCACTGTGCCATCCAATCCTGATAAATCAGAAATAAAGGGTCATGTGCGACTTGTGTGCGTGTTCAGTGCGAATGTAGCCATACAAAGTGTATGTCTCAATTCGCACTGCACTCGCACAAAAGTCGCACATGATGCATTTATTCAGCTGCATCAGGATAGGATCGCACAGTCGTTCCCACTTGTATGATCCGATCCTGTATGAAATGTCAGATCGCACTGTGATATGCGTTTAAACGGTATGGATCTTTAACATTTCATTGACACCTCCAGCAACTCGCATATGGCAGTGTCCAAAATGCTTTCATTAACATGTAAATATGGGAATAGGACAGCCATCATACATTTAATGCTTCTTTACACAGCTTTAGACCTGGTCCCCCCAACGAAAGTCAAATAAAGAATGGAACACACATTGTTGAATGTAAAAAATTTTTTTTAAGAAACATTCACAGGGTTAGGGTTAGGGTATTTTCAAGTGTTTTTCCCAAACGTGGGTACACTCTTAACAACTGAGTGTCATCAAGATATCATAAAATATTACAAAACATTTGTAATAAAAGGAACCAATAAAAACATAAAAAACGTAGTAAAAAATTTTTAAAATTTGGCAATCATGTCCACAAAATCCCGCATTTTGGATTGCAATGCCGTTGCTGTTTCCTTGATTTGCTCGAGGTCTGAGCAACATTGGAGAGCCTCACGTGTTAATTTTGCTAAAGTGCAAGTAGGTAAATCATGATCTGTAAAAAAATATACAACTGAGTCAATGTGAATCACCTACATGAAGTCATAATAGAGAAACATTTGGTGTCCAGGTTATTTTAAATTACTCTCGAGTTAATACCTACCCTGTTCTTATGCTCTTTTGCCCTAGGCTCTTCTTCTTCCTCCTGTCCTCCTCTGATCCTGTTGCTGATGATTCTGCCGGTCTCCTGAGCTTACTATATATTCATTAGGGGTGTGAAGGCATGATGACGTCATTGTGAGAGCATGGTTGTAATGTATATATATTAAGCTGCAGAGACCAGAGACGGGCAGAATGCACGGCAACAGCATCGGAGGAGGACAGGAGGAAGAAGTAGAGCCTAGGGCAAAAGAGCAGACAACATAAGAGCAGAAGATTGGACAGTAGAAGAGTGGAGAGGAGAAGATCCAAAGAGCAGAGTGGAGAAGACCGGATGAAGATATTTAAGAACATTTCATAAACGTCTCCTGTCGTTATTCACATACACTTCCATTTATGTGGTTAATGTGTAGGGGTACTATGTACCCCCTACCCATTCACATAGTGATTGGGGTCTGGGATCTGGGGGCCACCCTTTGTTAAAGGTTGCTTCCAAAGTCCTAGGAACCCCCTGGCCGCATGACCCCCCAAAACCACCAGACAGGGTTGTGGGGATGAGGCCCTTGTCCTCCTCTACATGGGAGCAAGGTGCTTTTGGGTGTGAGGTGCAGAGCCCCCCTGGCCCAAACAACAAAACCCCCCCATGTTGAGGGCATGTGTCCTGCTGTGGTCCAGGGGGTGTTTGGTCCGCTTGCTCGTTCTCTTTCCTGGCCTGACAAGCTGCATGCTTGTATAAGGGTCTGGTAGGGGTTTTGGGGGTAACCCACGCTGTCTTTTTGTTGTGGCCATACCCTCAAACTCAATACCACACACAAAAGGCCTGGTTGTGAACTTGGGGGGGACACCCACGGTGGGTTATTCAATTTTTCTGTGTAGTTCCCCCTTTAAAAATCTTCACAGCGCAAGTGGCCCCGCAAGTCAGAGCATCCTGATCCGACTTACGCTGCGACTTCCACTCAAATAAAGAGGCTCCCATAGGGAACTAGTGTTGACAATTGGAGGCTAAAAATAACACTGATAAAAATCATTATGAAAAAACCTACGTGGGCACACAATTGGCTCTCTGACACTTGGTCCTGGATCCTCCACATTTTCGGATGTGGCTTCCACGCTGCTTGGCAAGTTGCCAGGAGATCTGGGTTCTGACCTGGCTGGGGATGCCACATCCTCGCATGACGCAACATCTGTAATGTAAATTTGTAAGGGAATACAGGAATATAAGGTTAAACAATCATTGCAAATACACATATTTCGATGATCCCACTACACAAAAATCTGTGCCTACCAACCTTCTTGTTGCTCTGGTGTCTGGTCACTTGTTGGCTCCACCAGAATAACCTCAGGAATAATGTCTTCATCTACATAATACAAAAAATTGGCCATATCATAAAAGTCACAAGAGGTACATTTCTTAGGACATGGTGCCCTGCTTGATAGCTCTTTTAGTAACAAATATGAAGACATGTACATGGTTATCTACGAAAAATATGGTACATTAATGTTTGACAGTGCATAGGAACCAATTACCTTGAGTAGAATCTGTGCCACCATCTGGGCCCATGTCCTCATCTTCTCTTACAACTGCAGATGGAGCTGCCAAACCTCTCCTCCTCCTTTCCCATTGTTTGGCACGGAGTTTTCGTTTTTCTCCTATTTAAAGGTTTGAATAATAATCTGTGATTAATAGGAATGTTTGCAGAGAAGATTCGTGCAGGAAAGAACGTTCGTTGCAACACAATACATATATTTTTAACTATGGCTTCCTGACTTTTAATGTTATATACTAAAACATCAACAATAGATCGATCTAATCACGACATGACAACTAAAATTAGTAATATAACTTTTTACATAGACATTATAATCTAGACATGTTAATACAACATACACAAAATTATAAAAAAACATATTGCATGTTTAAAAAATGTTTAAAAAAAAAAAAAAACTTACTTTTTTTCAGAATCCGATGGATTTGGGAAAGCTGATCCTGCTCACGGTGTTTCAGGTCGGACCACCGTTTCCTAATCTGATCTTTCGATCGCTCAACACCAAATTTTTTGTGCAAACAGGCCACCACCTTATCCATGATGCCATCTTTCCTGGCATTGGGCCGATCATAATTTGCCAACTTTCCATCATATTTCATTTTTTCTAAAATGGAGACCATCTCCACCATTTCTGCCTTTGTCATGGGTGTAGCCCTTGATTTTCTGGTGGCCCAATCACTTCTGCCCACACTAATTGAGCTCTCAGATCGTTGAGACATGGTTCTTAATTAAAAAACGATTCTTCCACTGCCTCAGGTGTGTGAGTGTCGCATGTAGGCCTGATCTTCGGCACGTACACACCCCTGCACAAGCCCGCCACTGGAGGAGGAGTTGACGCATGCGCTGTATTTAAAGGACGCCAGATCTTTCGGCCGACGATTCGCTAGCGGACATATCGAGGGTTGGAGCACGATCGAACGGCGAATCACGACTTTTCCCCACAAACAAAGGTACGACTATTTTATTAGAAAGTGTGTGTTTTGGGCCCTATACAGCTTTTATTATGAATATCTTTATTATGTCCCAAAATACATGCTAATTTAATATGTTTTGTGTTGTGTTGTGTCTTGCAGGCATATACTGTCCTGCAAAATGGTGGACAATTACACCAGCCATAATTTCCTCATCAGCTTCATTGATGAATTCAGGCAACTGCCCTGTTTGTGGAAAGTCAAGTCGGCTGAATATAAAAATAAGCACCTAAAAAAACAGGCCATTGAACATTTAGTGGCCTTCTACAAGCCCGTCTGTCCTGTGGCAAATGCAGAGTATATCCGCAAAAAAATTAACAGCATTCGCAGTGCCTACAGGCGGGAGGTTAAAAAAATTGAGGATGCCACCAAGTCTGGAGCAGCTGCCGAAAATATACATGTACCACGGCTGTGGTATTTTGATAACCTCAGGTTCCTGGCAGACACATTGGAATCGAGGCCATCCATTTCCACACTGCCTTTGACTTCGGCAGAGGGCTCAGTGTCTGTAGATCCAAGCCAGGATGAAGATATCCTGGAGGAGAATTTGACTCAGGTATGGCATTTCACTATATATTGTCTGCTAAAAATGTAATAATGTAAAAAAATTATAAGCTAAACCATAATTGACCCTTTATGTAAACTGGCATAGCAAGGGGTTGGCATGACAGGCAACCGCCAGGGGCGCAGGCCAAGGGGGGTGGGTCGCAAAAACATTGGCATTGTTTTAGTGATTTTTTGAACAATCCACTCAGCCTGCACACCCCAGAACCCCCAGTTTGCAGGCGGATTCATGCAGGTGTAAAACATTGAGAGCTGCTTCATGCAGGTGTAAAACATTGAGAGCTGCTTCATGCAGGTGTAAAACATTGAGAGCAGCTGAGCCAAAAGACCAGGAGACTGAGACTGCCTCTCACTGCATCCCCAGCACACCTCCGGTCTTACAAACACTGCTGCATCCCCAGCACACCTCTGGTCTTACAAACACTGCTGCATCCCCAGCACACCTCTGGTCCTAACAAACACTGCTGTAGCCTCAGCATTCCTCTGGCTCAACCTTTTTTAAAACAAAATTAACAGCTCCTGCAAATGATACATCCATCCTTGCTTCCATGTCTCTGGTCTCTCACTCTGGGTCAGCAAGGCAGGTGGCTTCCTTATTCCTGTTTTCCTGCAACGCTTCACCCTCAATGCCCTACATCAAGCCCTCTGCAAGTTCAGGCCCCTCTCTCTCTGCAACCCCCTCCTCTCTCTCTCACACCCCCTCTTTCTCTCCCTCTCTCTATCTCTCACCCCTCTCTTTCTTGTTTTTCACACCTGAGACAATGATTGCCCACTAGAGAGCTCTACACTGGGCAAACAAGGGACAAATGAGAAACATTTAATGCCCTTTTAGATTTTTTGGGGGGGTTACATTTTTACATTGATCTTGGGGGGGTTGTTGCCAAATACAGCTCCTCAACAAGGGCACTGGAGACCCTAGATACGCCACTGTATGTAAAGTCTGCTATTTGTTCATAATAATATAACAAACATGCATTTTTATATACACTATAATATTCTAATCAATTGTTCATTTCATCAACAGGGAAGTGTCACTGAGGAGGAGCCAGGTTGCAGCCAGGAGCCTGGGGAGCCTGCGGAACTATTTCCACCACCACCTCCTCCTGCCAAACTGAGGCAAAAGAGGAAGCACGTCGATGATATCACCGACAAATTCATACATGAGGCCACCATAGCCCTACGTAGGAAACCGGAGGCAAATGAGTCCTTCGGGAATATGGCGGGCAAAATTTTAGGGCAGGTGGACCTCAGGCAGTGTCAGTATGCCCGAAAAATTATCCTCGATGTGCTGCAAAAGGCGTAAAACGGCGTCCTTACTGAGCACAGCCACGCATGCGAGGAGCACCCATGCCCTCCACCTCCACAACACCCACCACCTCGCCAAATGCCACATGGCCAGTGGCAATATGGCCAGCAGGATCCAAACCTGCCCTCATGGCAGCCTGATTATAGTTATCAGCAACTTTAATTTTTGTAAACCCCTATTATTTATTTTACCCCTGTTTGTCAGTGTCTAATTTAATTTAGTCCAAATGGACCTTTTTTATGTTGATTTTTTAAATACGGAGAGTATTAATATTTTCTTTTGGTTTTTTCTGAGATCCAAAAAATAAAGAAAATTGGAAATAAAAAATGGCCTATCTGAATTTGTTAACATGTTTAATATTGTGCATAACCAGAAAAATATGTTTTATACATTAATTCATAAAATAATAAAGGGTCATATCAATAGTTAGATCTTTGCTGTGAAAATACAAAAATAATGGTGAAGAGTTAAAATTATTTAATTATAAAATTTGATAGAACAGATAGAATAGACAAACATTATCTTCATCATAACAAAACACATGCCTTTTTATTAGAAAAGTATGGCATTATGAGCAGCATCTTCCTTCTTCTCACATTGATCAAGATGAGCATGTGCTCCGCATTTCACCTATTTTTTGGACTGCCGCGAGCCGAAAGTTCTTTCTGGATAAAATGTTGAGTTTACTAGAGAAAATTCTTCCGGGACCTCATTTGGTTTGATCATGCGTGTTGGGATTTGTAGCTGTGTGTCGGCCGAATTCTGTACTGACTGGCGAACAATCGGCCGTTCTGGTGTCGGCATACAAAAATTTTAATGCTTGCAAGACAGATTCTTGTCGGCAGAATGTGCGCTGATGACTGTCGGAGGCATCATACTAACAAGCGTACAATCGGCAGATCGTTCGTCAGCCGATGCTTGTCTGCCGACGATCGGTACGTGTGTACGGGCCTTTAATGTATTCTGAAGTATCCCACTTTTTTCTTTTTTACCATTGCTTTCTTTCTATACCTCTAATTTTAATACTGCAAAATGTTTCACACAGTTGTTTTTGATAATCTCAGGTGCTTTGACTTGCCTGTTACACAACATACCTGTGCCTTACCAACTCTGTACAGTGATATCCTGTTCTTGTTGTCTGACTTATTTTGTCAACATGAATATTTTACTAGTCTTTCCACATTGCACCATTGTTTATTTTTGTTACCCTGTTCACTTTGTGATTTTCTATATAAGAATATGAAAAGAAAGAATGGAGTTAAGTTGACTGTAGAGTGATATTGCTGTATAGAATTCATTGAAAAGCAAAGGTTTGTTCTGTTTCTACCTTTAAAAAAAGATCTCTAGTTTCTTACCCAACATTCTACTAAAAGAATAGACACCTTCTTACTGGCATTGCCTAATAGAAATCCTTTCATTGCTAGGAAACCAATCAGGTGTGTGCAATTGTTACTGTATAAAGCACATTCTCGGTTTCCTACAGTGCCTGATTCATCTCTTGCTACAGTAGACTGCTTCGCATTGCAGACTGGTAGTTGTAACAAGACTTGTTTATGCTTAAGCCTGACTTCATTGTTTTATGGCAAGACTGGGGCATTTTTTAAAGGGTGTCTATTTGAAGCACCCCACTTATACTCACACTCCCCTACCATTGGTTGAGTCCAAACCCTGTGTAAGCTCTATATATAACTATACTGTATATATATATATATATATATATATATATATATATATACAGTGGGTACGGAAAGTATTCAGACCCCCTTAAATTTTTCACTCTTTGTTATATTGCAGCCATTTGCTAAAATCATTTAGGTTCATTCTTCTTCCTCATGAATGTACACATAGCACCCCATACTGACAGAAAAGCACAGAATTGTTGACATTGTTGCAGATTTATTAAAAAAGAAAAACTGAAATATCACATGGTCCTAAGTATTCAGACCCTTTGCTCAGTATTTCGTAGAAGCCCCCTTTTGATCTAATACAGCCAGGAGTCTTTTGGGGAAAGATGCAACAAGTCTTTCACACCTGGATTTGGGGATCCTCTGCCATTCCTCCTTGCAGATCCTCTCCAGTTCTGTCAGGTTGGTTGGTAGACAGCCATTTTTAGGTCTCTCCAGAGATGCTCAATTGGGTTTAAGTCAGGGCTCTGGCTGGGCCATTCAAGAACAGTCACGGAGTTGTTGTGAAGCCACTCCTTCGTTATTTTAGCTGTGTGCTTAGGGTCATTGTCTTGTTGGAAGGTAAACTTTCGGCCCAGTCTGAGGTCCAGAGCACTCTGGAGAAGGTTTTTGTCCAGGATATCCCTGTACTTGGCCGCATTCATCTTTCCCTCGATTGCAACCAGTCGTCCTGTCCCTGCAGCTTAAAAACACCCCCACAGCATGATGCTGCCACCACCATGCTTCACTGTTGGGACTGTATTGGACAGGTGATGAGCAGTGCCTGGTTTTCTCCACACATACCGCTTAGAATTAAGGCCAAAAAGTTCTATTTTGGTCTCATCAGACCAGAGAATCTTATTTCTCACCATCTTGGAGTCCTTCATGTGTTTTTTTAGCAAACTCCATGCGGGCTTTCATGTGTCTTACACTGAGGAGAGGCTTCCGTCGGGCCACTCTGCCATAAAGCCCCGACTGGTGGAGGGCTGCAGTGATGGTTGACTTTCTACAACTTTCTCCCATCTCCTGACTGCATCTCTGGAGCTAAGCCACAGTGATCTTTGGGTTCTTCTTTACCTCTCTCACCAAGGCTCTTCTCCCCCGATAGCTCAGTTTGGCCGGACGGCCAGCTCTAGGAAGGGTTCTGGTCGTCCCAAACGTCTTCCATTTGAGGATTATGGAGGCCACTGTGCTCTTAGGAACCTTAAGTGCAGCAGAAATCTTTTTGTAACCTTGGCCAGATACGTGCTTTGCCACAATTCTGTCTCTGAGCTCTTCAGGCAGTTCCTTTGACCTCATGATTCTCATTTGCTCTGACATGCATTGTGATCTGGAAGGTCTTATATAGACAGGTGTGTGTCTTTCCAAATCAAGTCCAATCAGTATAATCAAACACAGCTGGACTCAAATGAAGGTGTAGAACCATCTCAAGGATGATCAGAAGAAATGGAAAGCACCTGAGTTAAATATATGAGTGTCACAGCAAAGGGTCTGAATACTTAGGACCATGTGATATTTCAGTTTTTCTTTTTTAATAAGTCTGCAACAATGTCAACAATTCTGGGTTTTTCCGTACCCACTGTATATATATATACACAGTGCCTTGCCAAAGTATTTGGCCCCCTTGAACTTTGCGACCTTTTGCCACATTTCAGGCTTCAAACATAAAGATATAAAACTGTAATTTTTTGTGAAGAATCAACAAGTGGGACACAATCATGAAGTGGAACGAAATTTATTGGATATTTCAAATTTTTTTAACAAATAAAAAACTGAAAAATTGGGCGTGCAAAATTATTCAGCCCCCTTAAGTTAATACTTTGTAGCACTGCCTTTTGCTGCGATTACAGCTGTAAGTCGCTTGGGGTCTGTCTCTATCAGTTTTGCACATCGAGAGACTGAAATTTTTGCCCATTCCTCCTTTCAAAACAGCTCAAGCTCAGTGAGGTTGAATGGAGAGGGTTTGTGAACAGCAGTTTTCAGTTATTTCCACAGATTCTCGATTGGATTCAGGTCTGGACTTTGACTTGGCCATTCTAACACCTGGATATGTTTATTTGTGAACCATTCCATTGTAGATTTTGCTTTGTTTTGTATCATTGTCTTGTTGGAAGACAAATCTCCGTCCCAGTCTCAGGTCTTTTGCAGACTCCATCAGGTTTTCTTCCAGAATGGTCCTGTATTTTGCTCCATCCATCTTCCCATCAATTTTAACCATCTTCCCTGTCCCTGCTGAAGAAAAGCAGGCCCAAACCATGATGCTGCCACCACCATGTTTGACAGTGGGGATGGTGTGTTCAGGGTGATGAGCTGTGTTGCTTTTACGCCAAACACAACGTTTTGCATTGTTGCCAAAAAGTTTGATTTTGGTTTCATCTGACCAGAGCACCTTCTTCCACATGTGTGGTGTGTCTCCCAGGTGGCTTGTGGCAAACGTTAAACAACACTTTTTATGGATATCTTTAAGAAATGGCTTTCTTCTTGCCACTCTTCCATAAAGGCCAGATTTGTGCAGTATACGACTGATTGTTGTCCTATGGACAGTCTCCCACCTCAGCTGTAGATCTTTGCAGTTCATCAAGAGTGATCATGGGCCTCTTGGCTGCATCTCTGATCAGTCTTCTCCTTGTATGAGCTGAAAGTTTAGAGAGATGGCCAGGTCTTCATAGATTTGCAGTGGTCTGATACTCCTTCCATTTCAATATTATCCCTTGCACAGTGCTCCTTGGGATGTTTAAAGCTTGGGAAATCTTTTTGTATCCAAATCCGGCTTTAAACTTCTCCACAACAGTATCTCGGACCTGCCTGGTGTGTTCCTTGTTCTTCATGATGCTCTCTGCGCTTTAAACGGACTTCTAAAACTATCACAGTGCAGGTGCATTTATACAGAGACTTGATTACACACAGGTGGATTCTATTTATCATCATTAGTAATTTAGGTCAACATTGGATCATTCAGAGATCCTCACTGAACTTCTGGAGAGAGTTTGCTGCACTGAAAGTAAAGGGGCTGAATAATTTTGCACGCCCAATTTTTCAGTTTTTTATTTGTTAACAAAGTTTGAAATATCCAATAAATTTCGTTCCACTTCACGATTGTGTCCCACTTGTTGATTCTTCACAAAAAATTGCAGTTTTATATCTTTATGTTTGAAGCCTGAAATGTGGCAAAAGGTTGCAAAGTTCAAGGGGGCCGAATACTTTCGCAAGGCACTGTATATATATATATATATTGTAAGATATACTAAAACAGCGCTACCAGGCGTGCGTATTGTAATAAAATATAAGTAATTCACAAATTGCAAAATATAAATAATAAAGTGCACTAGTGGCAAAATCTGAAATATCCAAAATCATTCAATAATGATGATAATATATATAGATAATAAATCAATAAATATGCAAAGGTGAGATTAAATTCATAAATAGTGCATAAGTGCCAAAGTGCTAGATCATGTGCAGTTCAAAAATATAGTCCACTTAAAATTAAATAAGGTGCTGAATAAGGTGCTTGAAGTGCTCCACACAGGTGCCAAAGTGCTTTCAAGGAGACCCTTTTGGGGATCCACTCACCAGACTAAAGATATATTTGAGCCTCAAGTATGCAGTGGCTTAACAACCAATGGCCAGTAGGGATGGATGGGTCAGCAGAGCCTTTTTCAAACAGACCTCCAGCCTCTATGTAAAGTCCCCCCTCGATCAGGTACTCAAAAGGAAGGGAAGGAGCCAAACATAGTGAAGCCCGTAGAGCATTTATTAAGAAAATTATATATAAAAACTACTCACAAAGGTATAGCATGAAATCGCATTTCAATAACAGCAATAACACAATGAATCCGTCCACTTCCGGGTAGGCTGCCGGCGTGCGTTCCACAGGGTATAGGAAGTGACATTGTGTGGTTCTCGTCTGACAGGAAGTACGTTGATGCGTTTCGCCCACCTACAATGGGCGTCATCAAAGACATCACTTCCTGTGTACGGCAGAGCCTATTTATGGCAAACTGACAATTCATACAGCCAATCAGAGGAGCGCGGTGGGTGCCAATTTGTGCTATTGTCACTTCCTGTTTATACCATTACGCGCTGGGTGTCCCCATAGCGATCAGAAAGTTCAATTAGTAACACAATCTCGTGATTCAATTACAAACGAATCACTGAATATTATATATGGCAAGTTGGAATTTAATATTATGATTAAAACATATACTTAAAATATATGCTTAAAACACCACATCACTTCCTATTCACAATACATAATAATTATACAATTAAAAAAATAAATAAAAATCTATTTATTAAAAATATTTTTAAAACTATTTCAAATTATCATAAATATTTAGGAGAAACTATCATATATGTTAAAAAAGAGAAACTACGCTATGTTTGGCTCCTTCCCTTCCTTTTGAGTACCTGATCGAGGGGGGACTTTACATAGAGGCTGGAGGTCTGTTGGAAAAAGGCTCTGCTGACCCATCCATCCCTACTGGCCATTGATTGGTAAGCCACTACATACTTGAGGCTCAAATATATCTTTAGTCTGGTGAGTGGATCCCCAAAAGGGTCTCCTTGAAAGCACTTTGGCACCTGTGTGGAGCACTTCAAGCACCTTATTTAGCACCTTATTTAATTTTAAAGCGGAGTTCCGGGCACAGAAATTTTTTTTCAGTGAACATACCCCCGGGACAGTCAGGGCTAGTACATTCCACAATGGCTAGCCTCTGATCTGTCCCGGTTCGCACTTACCTGCATGAAGAAATACTGACTTATAACATTTCTTCCACAGCGTTGCCATCTCTCTTGTGGGCAGCTGAAGCTGGCGCGATCCTCTTCTGCGTCTTCTTCCACGTCCTCTTCTCCCAAAATGCGCCTGCATCGGCCCCTCTCGTCACTTCCGGTGCGGCGCCGCATTCCTCCACAGCTTCTGGGCATGCCCAAAAGCTGTTTAGCAGGGAATGCGGCGTCGCCCTGGAAGTGACGAGCGGCGCCGGTGCCGTCGCATTAATTCCTGGGAGAGATGATGTTCAGCTCCCAGGAATCATTGCAAGCCAGGAAGTGACGGCGGAGCCGCGGCGCAGAGGGAGGAAGTGAAGTATAGGTGAGTATATTCGATCTACAATTACAATGTTATAAATTGAGTTGCAGTTCAGTGAGTAAGTGCCAGTTCACATATGTGCGAGTGCGGCGCTCGCATATAATATCGGAGCGCACTGCTCCTTCATTATATGCGATCGGGTGTGCGGTGCGAATTCAGCCATACACTCTGTATGGCTAAATTCGCACTGCACCCGCAGTAAAATCGCACATGACCCTTTTTTTGAGCCGCATCAGGATCGGATCGCACAGTGGTTCACACTTGTGCGATCCGATCCTGTACGAACTGTAAGATCGCACTGCGATATGCGATCAAAGTGGGGGTGTCGTTAAGATTACATTGACACCCCCAGCGTATCGCATATGGCAGTGTGAACTGCCAAGGGTGCATTTGCGATGCAGCAGCAGGCTGCGAATTCGCAGCCTTCCCGCATCACATGAGTGTGAACCGAGGCTTAAATAAGTATTTGATCCCCAAGCAAAATGTGACTTAGTACTTGGTGGAGAAACCTTTGTTGGCAAGCACAGAGGTCGGACGTTTCTTGTAGTTGGTTACTAGGTTTGCACACATCTCAGGAGGGATTTTGGTCCACTCTTTACAGATCTTCTCTAAATCCTTAAGGTTTCTTGACTGTTGCTTGGCAACTCAAAGTTTTAGCTCCCTTCATACATTTTCTATAGGATTAAAGTCTGGAGACTAGCTAGGCCTAGTGCTTCTTCTTGAGCCACTCCTTTTTTGTTGTCATTCCGAAAGTTTTCTGACTGAGGGGAGAAGGTTTTCATCCAAGATTTTACAATACATTACATAGTTACATAGTAGTTGAGGTTAAATAAAGACAATAGTCCATCCAGTTCAACCTGTGTAGGTGTGTGTGGCCGTAATCATTTCACATACCCCTGAATGTTTTGATCCTTGAGATGTATGTCCAAGAGTCTTTTAAAAGTAGCGATACTCCCCACAGTTACTACCGTTTGTGGTAGAGAATTCCACAGTCTTGTAGCCCTTACTGTAAAGAACCCCCTGCGTAGCCTGAGGCTAAAATGCTTCTCCTCTAATCGCATCGTATGGCCTTGTGTCCTCATGCATTCCTTGCAACTGAATCGTTTTTTTTTGTTGAGGTGTTTGGAAATCGCTATTGTGTCCCCTCTCAGCCGTCTCCTCTCCAAGGAGAATAAATCAAGTGCTTGTTAGCGCTCTTCATAATTAAGGTCCTCCAATCCCCTAATTAGGTTAGTTGCCCTTCTCTGGACTCTCTTCAGCTCCAACACATCCCTTCTGAGGACTGCGACCAGAACTGGACAGAATACTCCAGAAGCAGTCAGACCAGAGTTTTATAAAGTGGTAGGATTATAGTTTTATTTCTGGAATACATCCCTCTCTTTATGCATGCCAATATTCTGCCTGCTTTGGCAGCTACCGCTTGACATTGCATGCTATTGCCTAGTCTACCCTCTACTAAGACTCCCGGATCTTTCTCCATTTTGGATTCCCCCAAAGGTACCCCCCCCCCTAAAGTGTATTGTGCTTTTATGTTTTTAGTCCCCAAGTGCAAAACCTTACACTTCTCCACATTAAACCTCATTTGCCATGTCGTTGCCCACTCTGTTATTTTGTCCAGGTCATGCTGAGCAGTTATTGCCCTGCCCAATTTTGTGTCATCTGCAAAAACTGATATAGAACTACTGATCCCGTCCTCAATGCTGTTTATGAATAAATTGAACAAGGTTGGTCCCAGGACTAAGCCTTGGGGGGGACCCCACTTACCACCCCAGACCAGTCTGAGTATGTGCTATTTATTACCACCCTTTGGACATGCCCTTTTAGCCAGTTCCGTATCCAGGAGAAAACCTTGCGGTCGATGCCTGCATACCTTATTTTATAAATTAAGCGCTTGTGGGGAACTGTATCAAACGCCTTAGCGAAATCCAGGTACACCACATCCACTGGTCTCCCCCTATCTAGCTCACAGCTCACCTCCTCGTTGAATGTTAAGAGATTGGTTTGACAAGAACGCCCATTCGTAAACCTGTGCTGATTACTGCTGATGATGTTGTTGTCTTTAGCAAACTCTATGATATAGTCCCTTATCATCCCCTCCAGAAGTTTACCTACTATCGATGTCAGACAACAGGCCTATAATTTCCCAGGACATGCCTCTGGCCTTTTTTGAATATCGGTATCACGTTAGCTTTCCTCCATTCCCCCCGGTACATTTCCTGTCATAATACTGTCAGCAAAGATCAGGAACAGTGGTCTAGATATACCCTTACTAAGTTCTTTAAGTACTCTCGGATGCACGCCACCCGGGCCTGGTGATTTATTTGTATTAATTTTATCCAGCCTTTTCCTGATTTCACCCTCTGTTAGCCATAGTGGCAAGTCCTGTGTATTACTACTAACCATACAGTCATGGTCAGTGTAGCCCTCCTTTTCCTGTGTAAAGACTGAGGAGAAAAAAGCATTAAACACGGTTGCTTTTTTAGTGTCCTCTGTAACCATCCTCCCATCATCGTTAATTGTGTATGCAATATGCTCTGCCCTAGTTTTTTTGCTGTTGATATATTTAAAGAATTTTTTTGGGTTCTTTTTTCTATCCTCCGCTGTTTGTCTCTCAAAGTTGATTTTAGCCATTTTGACTTTGTATTTACTTTTCTTATTTGCCTTCTTTTATTGCTCGAAAGCCGATACTGTGCCCTCTGATTTATATTTCTTGAAGGCCATTTTTTTACCCCTAATAGGTTTTTTAACATTACAGTTTAGCCAGCCAGGTTTGGCTTTGTCTATTCTAAATGTATTTCCCATAGGAATGCACTGCGAGATGCATTTGTTTAATGTGGTCCTAAAGCATTCCCATTTTTCCTCCGTGGTCAGTGTTCCTAGGGTTTGGTCCCAGTTTACCCTTTCCATCATTGAGCACAATTTGGGAAAGTTTGCCCTTCTGAAGTTTAGGGGTTCTTATGATCCCCTCTTGACTAGTTATATTGTTATTTACGCTAAATGTGATCATCCTGTGATCGCTAGAGCCCAGGTTGTCCTGGACTCCAACCTCTGAGATTAGGTCTGGGTCATTAGTGATCAATAGATCCAGCACTGCATTTTCTCTAGTAGGAGAATCTACCAACTGAGACATGTAGTTGTCCTGTAAGGTTTCCATGAAGAGACAGGGCATTCTGTGAGTGTGTAGTCCCCCCTTCCCAGTCAATGTCGGGATAATTGAAGTCCCCTAATATTATGACTGATCCCAGCTTTGCCACTTTACCCAACAGTGATATAAATTCCAGCTCTACCTCCTCCCTTTGGTTGGGTGGCCTATAGCAAACCCCCACAATTACTTTTCCCTTTACTTCTTCCCTATGGAGTTCTACCCACACGGATTCTAACTCCATACTCATCCCTTCCATTATATCACTCCTCTCTATCACCCTTACATTATTCTTGCCATAGAGACATACCCCTCCCCCTCTTTTTCCTACCCTGTCCTTCCGGTACACCGAATACCCTTGGATATTGGCCAGCCAGTCATGTGAGGGGTCGAACCAAGTTTCCGTTATTCCCACAAGCTCTATGTCCTCCTCATGTACTAACATTTCCAACTCATCCATCCATTTTATTAGCTAGGCTCCTGGCATTTGCATATACCCCTCTTAGTTTTGTGGAAGTTGATAGTGAATGGTGATTATTTTTATTCCTGTTTGGTCTGAGGTTTTCCCGCACAGACCTCCCAATTGACGTTATTGGAACTACTGTCATAGCTGTCTCTAATACTGCCTTCTGTCTTTTGCTCCCTCCTGACTAACTCTACTTCTGAGCCCTCCCCCCATCTCCTAGTTTAAAATCCCTTCCAACTTGGTGGCCATCTTTCTCCCCAAAAGAGCTGTACCATCCCCATTAAGGTGCAGCCCATCCTTACTAAAGAGCCGGTAGCCGACTGAGAAGTCCGCCCAGTTCTCCAGGAACCCGAACCCTTCCTTCCTACACCAGTTCCTCAGCCACTAAGTTCCCTAATCTCCTTCTGTCTCTCTGGTGTGACTTGAGGTACCAGCAGTATTTCAGAGAAAACCACCTTGGAGGTCCTATTCCTCAATCTATTCCCTAAGTCCCTGAAATCGTTCTTTAGGATCCTCCACCTTCCTCTTACTTGGTCATTAGTGCCCACATGTACTATGACCACTGGGTCATCCCCAGCCCCCCCCAATAATCGGTCTACCCGATCCACGATGTGCCGAACTCGAGCGCCCGGTAAACAACATACTGCGATTGTGTCAACAGATCGACAGATTGCCATCTCTGTCCTCTTGATAATTGAGTCCCCCACTACCACAACCTGTCTAACCTTTCCTGAATCTCGGCCCCCTTCTTCCTGGAGCCGCCACTCCCCTGGCAGCTGGGGGAGGGTGCCTGCTCCAGCACTGCCATCCCTGAGCTGATATCCCCATCAACATGCAACTTGGTAAATTTGTTAGGGTGTATCAACTCAGGACTGGCATCCCTGGCACTCTTCCCTTCCTAATGGTCACCCAACTGCCTACCTCTGATGCCTGTGTCTCCTCTACTCCTCCCTCCTCTATGCCGGCCCCTGCCAGCGCCTGATGGGTAATGTCCAAGCTCCTTTCCAGGTTGTTGATGCTACGCAGTATTGCCACTTTGTTCTCTAGATCCAGGATCTGGGCTTCCAGAGAAACAAGTCGCTCACATCTTGCACAGCAGTATTTGCCCTTGATTGGTTCATCAAGGAACGCATACGTGCAGCAAGAAGTGCATCCCCAATCCTGTCGGACATTATTACCCACTACTCTATGGGGATAATAAGTAACGACCTGCTATTCCTTACCTACACTATCTCTATCTGCCCTGGTACTAGCCCTAAGGTACTCACCGGTCGCTAAGATACTCACCAGTCGCTAAGATACTTACCAGTCCTCCCAGGTACTCAATCGCAGAGCACATCAGTCGCAGAGCACCGTCAGTTGAAGAGCACCGTCAGTTGCAGAGCACGGTCAGTCGCAGTCAGTCACAGAGCACTATCAGTCGCAGAGCATGGTCGGTCGCAGAGCACAGTCAGTCGTCAGTCACAGAGCACTATCAGTCGCAGAGCATGGTCGGTCGCAGAGCACAGTCAGTCGCAGAGCATGGTCAGTCACAGAGCACAGTCAGTCGCAGAGCACAGTCAGTCGCAGAGCATGGTCAGTCACAGAGCACAGTCAGTCGCAGAGCACAGTCAGTCGCAGAGCACAGTCAGTCACAGAGCACAGTCAGTCGCAGAGCACAGTCAGTCACAGAGCACAGTCAGTCACAGAGCACAGTCAGTCACAGAGCACAGTCAGTCGCAGAGCACAGTCAGTCGCAGAGCACTATCAGTCACAGAGCACAGTCAGTCACAGAGCACAGTCAGTCGCAGTCAGTCGCAGAGCACTATTAGTCACGGAGCACGGTCAGTTGCAGTCAGTCGCAGAGTGCAGTCAGTCGCAGAGCACGGTCAGTCAGTCGCAGAGCACTATCAGTCGCAGAGCACAGTCAGTCAAGGAGCACAGTCAGTCAAGGAGCATGGTCAGTCAGTCGCAGGGCACGGTCAGTCAGTCGCAGAGCACGGACAATCAGTCGCAGAGCACGGTCAGTCACAGAACACAGTCAGTCACAGAATAAACCATTTACTCTGCTTCGGTTTTGAATGGACAAAGGAGCAATTGGTACCAATCCCTCTGTCAGGTACCTTGGTTGAGGCCGAAGTGCTGAGAGGGCTTCCCTTGCAGCTCGGTGCGGATCACCCCTGGAGGTGAGACAGGAGATGACACGTCCCAAGGAGCACTGGATGCTGGTGAAATCCGGATGGATGGTATGGTATGGACACCCAGGACCGCTTCCAGGAGATCTAAAGGTGCTCAGTGGAAAAAGACACAAGGTTAATGCCAGGCCGAGGGTCATACATAGTTAATCTGTCCGGAAGTAATGAGCCAAGCGGAAGGTAGCAAAGGGGCAAGAGAAGAGAGAGTCCGTGAGATCCAAGCCAAGGTCGGTACACAGGAGATCCAACAGGGGTGTCAGAGCAAAGAGTGGTCAGGCAAGCCAAGGTCGATCGAGGGAGAAGATGCAGACAGGTCAAAGAAGCAAGCCGGGTCAAAACAGGAACACCGGTAAACGGACAGGTTACGGGTACAGGAGCTGACGGTAAACCAGCACTGAGCACACCGGAAGAGCGTCTTATATAGGGCCAGGGCTGGGGAGATGGGCGTGGTGACACACCTGCTCTGCATCCGGCGATCTATTGTTGCTGAATGGTGATTCCTTTCCTGACACCATCACTATGTCCAATCCTAAAAAGGAAGGGGCCGGTAAATTACATATTTACCGGCCTCTGCTATAGTTGCCAACGTTTCCTAAAAAATTTTCAGGGACACCTTTTATGCTGTGTGTCCAGCAAACCATTGTAGACAGAGAATGTACTTTAAATAGGGGTGGGGCATGCATTTAATATGGGTGTGATTTTAGAAGAGGAATATAAAAAACCTAATAAGCAATATAATTTTAAAATACTGTATACACTGAAAGATGTATCATAATTAGGGCATAAACATTAGTTATGTTTATTATATTCCTTAGAAAAATGTAATTTATATATTTGTTTAGCTACCTACAACTTTTAAGCTGACCATACATAACTCCTGCTGAATTGACTGAATTTTGAACTACGGGTGGCCATGTTGTCACCACCCAGCTTAACTGATTTCTACACTGTCCACTAGGAGGGACATTACACCAGCCTCCAATGTAATGGGGAATTTTTTACACTGACCACCAATGTATGAGGGGATTTACACTAACCACCAATGTAAAGAGGGGCCCTGCTTATGTGTGGTGGGCAGTGCCACCGCCAACAACCAATTCAAGAGAATGGGGCTGTGCCCCAACTACCTTTCAATCATGCACAATGCAAGTGATTGTGGTGCAGTGATGTGGTTTTTTTAGGTTAAAACTGGTGGCGAGAAGGTGATATATATGGCCTTCCAGCCGCCTTTCAACTGCCTTCTGAAAATTGATCCACCGTAGACTGCTTCTCAGAGGAGCAGCAAGGGCTGTTGCATATGTAAATGCACCCCAACCCAGCCGCTCACCTCTGCACCCAAAAGCCCCACTCTTTGCTTACTTCTACATGTCCTCCTCTGCTCATTTTTCCACCCCACAAAGCTGCTGACTACGGCACACTGCCTCTTTGCCCACCTTTGCACCCTAATTCCTTGTTCACCTTTGCACTCCTAATGGTTCCCCCCCCCTCCCCCTTTTCCATCTGCTCACCACTGCTGCAGTATAACAGAATCCTTAATGCTGTACCTGATGGAACTTTCAACATGGCAGTGGCAGGCAGGGCTCTCAAGCCTCTGTACTTCCATTTGTTTGCATACATTTCTCAGGCACCATTCAGGAGATAATGGTGGGTGGGAACTGGGGGAGGGGCAGGATTTGCATAGGGCAGGTCGCATGATTTACATATGAATGCAGTGCTATTTACATATAAATAGCACTCTGTGTACATGGGAATGTTGTGCTATTTATACATGAATTATGTGCTATTTTTTTACGAATCAGCTGTACAGACCGATGCAGCACAGGCCAGAAATAGTGACAGGCTCAGGAATGGGAGGACAATTACAGAACGCTGCACTGTGCCTGTGTCTCTCCCTCCAGCAGCTAAAAGCTAGTGATGGGGAGAGGGGGAGAAGCCAGTTTTCAGCTGCTGGAGGGAGAGACACAGGGCAGCAATCTGTAATTGTCCTTCCATCCCACCGCACAGATCTCCCTAATGTCTTGCCACCTCTGTGTGCCCAGGCCCCCTACAAGGGGACCGGTGGTACCCCCCTGTCAGCAGCCCTTGTAACACACATTAGTAGGTGTGAATGGGCCCAAAGAGTTTTCCTTTATCTTTCACACTAAACTGCAGCATGTAGATTTGAACCAGCCACACAGGAAAACATTGGATTTTTACTTTGAATGAATCTTCATGCAGCAAAATGCAGAGGTTTTCCTGCATCAAAACGTCTGGATAAGCCAAAATGAGTAGAGTTGACGCCATGTAAACTATTTTTAAACAGTGCAAAGAAATTGTAGCAATTACAGTTTGTTGAATGAACCAATTAATGTGGTTATAATAGATCTCACAAGGTGGTATTACTTTGCGATGGACACATTCTTGCTACAGCTGTCAGGTGTCTGTGGGAGTGGTAACCTCTCTTTTGTTTTAAAAGTGATTTCCTAATCATAGGTTAGCGTAACAAGTATTTGGTGACAAGTGTTACGGAACACTGTTATTTAACAGTATTCAGAAACTGTATGTATTTGATCAACCTCTAAAGCAGCTGAAGAATGAAAACAATGGATTAATGCCAGCAACTCTGTCTATTTATAGAACCTATATGGTTTCATGTGGAAGGGTGCAGCATGTTGACATTCTTGAGAATGAGAATTTGAAAGTCAATTCTGACCTACTTTTCAAAAAAAGGTTACTGAACTAAACTGACACCTGAAGAAGCTGGTATTTTAAACAACTTATAAAAAAGTCTGGTGTTCTATTGTATACTTGGTAAATCCATTTTTATTACTAGTTAAACAATTCTGTTTTAAGCTGGTCATACACTAGAAGAATTCTTTTGAAAACGTTTATTTTAGGAATGTTTCATTGATTTTAAATTGTTAATTGGGCCAAACTGACGTTCGTTTTGGACTGCAGTGTTGAGAAAATTTGAAGGAACAGTATAGAATTTTTTTTTTCAAACAAACCGTGAATGTGGTTTTTCTTCTGGAAATTACATTAATTCCAAAACCAAGTAAAAAAAGCAAATTCAATTTTAAATACTTTTAAGTAATGTTTGTCATCAAATCTACTAATGAGAATTTTGCATGTTTGAGACTGCTACCAACTGTGCAGAAACTTCAGGGCTCACTGTTCTCAGTACAAGAATCAGCAAGTTGGGGTGAATTTTCCTGAGCGATAGCCATTGTGTACCTGAGATAATGGTTGTGCCATAAATTTCTAACGGGGCGCACACATACTTACTTAGCTGGTACAACTGTGCCTGTACTGTATATGCTACAGTCTTTATTTAGCAAAACCTTAAATGTGAGCCCTAGGTGCTGCTTCTCAAAGTGGTGCTGGGGTTCCACTTCTCAGCACCATTTTAAAATGGCAAACACTGTTGGCAACTCTTCCAGGTACCAGCATAGTAATGATTGGGACCACCAGCTGTCACAGACCTTATCAATTCAGCTTCCGGGCTTTTGATCCTGTCACAGAGCACTTATCAAGAGGACTCTGTAGCACAGTGCTCCACAATGCTTCTGCATTGCGCTGAAAGAGGAAGTGTTCTGGCTTCATCTCTGGCACTTCCTTTTAGCTTTAAATCAATAACTTGCTAATAACAGTAAGCGATAGATCCCTATTTTAAAAGTACATTAGACCTAGATTCCAGTCTTGCTGGTGGCCCATGTGGAATCATTTCGAGGAACATTTCCTCTTCAAGTTTCCAAGTCTAGCACTACGAATATTAGTCTTTCTATATTGTATTGTTTTTTTTTTGGTTCCCCATCGATCTACTAGGGCTGCTTTGGGGGACCTACTTACATGGGTTCTCTCCTGCACTGGTTACTTGGTAACTATTCTCAAATTCAGTGAAATGTATCTTTTTTTTGTCTCTGTTCATGTTTTGCGCTGGTTAAGGCTAGCCCCATTTAGTGTACATCCACTTCTGACTCACAGTACAGGCATTCCCCTTGTGCCTTAACTCAGGTCTTGTCCCTTTTGGGACCCTTCTGCTTTATGGAGATGTACTGTCAAGGGATTTTTGTTTATTTTGTTTACTCTGTTCTGATTTCTAATCCTTGTCTTCTTCCTTCAGCTTTCTCTGCTCTTTGGAAACCTGGAGGGCTGGCGACTTGGTTGATCTGGTTGCTTTCTTTAGACGGTTTGGGTCCCATTCTCAATTGCTGTTTTGTCAAGTGATGGTTTGATGTTGCCTCTTCTGGCCTCTTTGATCCTGCATGATGGCTGCCCATAAACCGCCTTTTTGAGGAGTGTGTCCCATAACGCTCAGGGGCCTAATTCTCTGGTTAAACAATGCAAGGCCCTGCAATACTATCATTTCCAGAAAGCCGATATTTTATTTTTGCAGGAGACACACTTCCCATCCTCCTACAAGCCATCTTCTCTCCATAAACAGTTCCCAGTATTTTACACCACTAACGCAGACAACAAAACGAGAGGTGCTATCATACTTTTTGCTAAACATGTCTCCTTCTCTCTAATACAAGAAATTAAAGACACAGAGGGACGTTATCTCCTCCTGAAGGGTCATATTAGTACTACCTTAAATACCTACCTTCCCTATTACACCCCTAACAAAGGTCAGTCCGCTTTTCTTTTTTGCTTGCACCCTGTCCCACCATTTTGAGGGGAATGTCCTCTGCGGCAGCGATTCAAACACAGCTACGGCAACCCTCCAAGGGAAACTTTCAGGTTACTAAACTGTTGCACTACTTGGGGCTTATGGATATATGGCAGGAGAAACACCCCTCTATGAGGGACTATACTCATTATTCAGACCCCCACAAACTTTACTCCATGATAGATCATGTGTTCGCTTGCACCGCTCCTATTCCTTCGATACATAAAGCCTGCACCATGTATACATAAAGCCTGCACCAAGGTCTAACCATGCCATAGTCTGTTTCACTGTCGCAAGCTTAGATTGCGGATCACGCTTTTCATTGGTGACTAAATGAGTCCATTGTAGGCGAACCGGTTTGGTATACAGAAACCGAAAAAAATATTGTCAACTATTTCCAGTTCAACATGTCTGACTCGGTATCTCTGGTTACCTTGTGGTTGGCAAATAAGGCAGTTCTGTGGGGCAAATTGATCCAGATTGACTCTCACAAATAAAGTGGGAATGCAGAGTTGATTTAGAAAGTTTGGATAAGTAACTCCACTCCTTGTGAGCAGCTCAATCCCCAGGGGGGGATGCTGCTCTCCATAGTCCTTCAAAGGGGGTTTAATTCTGTTTTGTGGCCATACCTGTTTGAACTTCTGGGGGCCTGGGGTTTCGAATCTCATTTCCTTACCACCTTGAGGGTGCTATATACCAATCTGTTGGAGAAGGTACAGCTTCATGGCTTTCATTCAGACTCAATTCAAATATTGAGGGGAACTAGGAAGGGTTGTCCTCTTTCCCCCTTGACCTTCACTTTAGTTATTGAATCTCTAGCCTTCACACTTAGGGCTGACACAAATATTTACAGGGTGGCTTGTGTTAATCAGACTCACAAATGTCAGCTTTTCGCTGATGACCTGCTCTTATTCATTATATCGTCCCTTATTTCCTTACCTAACATAAATCAGTTTTTGAATAGGTTTGGCAGTGTTTAGGGCCTCGAAAAATGAAAGTTCACAAATCTGTAGCTCTGAATATAAACCTTCCATTGTCCTTGGGGGGGTCGACTGCAGGCTGCGTTTCTGTTCACTTGGGGGACTGACTTTATCCCATATCTGAGAGTTCATTTTACACTTTTGTTGGCTACCTTATATAAAGTGATTTATTTGCCTTTATTTATTATTTAAAAAATTAGAGGAGGATCTCAGAGGGTGGGCAAAACATGATCTGTCCTGGTTAGGTAAAAATCCATTCTAATAAGATTACTTTACTAACACATCTACTTTATTATTTTCACTCCTTACCCATCTTGGTAGGTCAGATTTGTCCAAATTTTAATCCAAGATAGTCTGTTATATATGGGGGGGGGGGGGGGGAGAGGGCTATAGATTGTCAAAGTGGATTCTTTTCGCTCACAAAACGAGGGGTGGCCTTGGTCCCCCGAATTTAGTAATGTACTTTCAGGCAACCCAAATGGCCCAACTCTCAGCGGTTTACTCTCACAATGAAAAACCTTGATGTACCTGTATTGCCCTTCTTACAATCTAAATAAAACATTATGGAAAAAAAGAAAAACCTCAATAGGTAGTTATGGGGAGAGTGGTGGTGTGCTTGGTTCCTTTGAACTTTATTGAATGGCAACCCACAAAGTGCTGGTCTCCTATTTTGGTTCCTACGCTATCTTATTCCCTGGCTGTGTGGGGCAGGGTGCCGAGCAATCGTAACCTTATATCGCCCTTTTTCCCATTATCCCACTTGTTTTGAAATTCTGCTTTTCCCCGAGATTGTATCCGGAGGCCTTCCGATGGTGACTTTAAAGGATTGGTCACTTTCTGACCCCTAGGAACCCCTTCACTTTGCAACATTGTTGATCCAAACTGAAAATGCCTTCCTCAGAGACTTTCCGATTCTACCAAATTTCTAACTTCTTGCGAACTTTAGGACCAGGGATTCTTGTGGATCCACAGATAACTTCTTACAAAAAATGGTTCACGCAGGTTGCTGGTCAGAAAGGAGGGATTTCAGTCATTTACAGGCTGTTGCTGGACACCACTGACAAATGTGAGGGCCTGGGATCTGGCATTGGAGAGGAATTTGGACCATTGGCACACGTTTTCACTCAGCTTACAAAAGTGTTTTGAATATTTCTTTGGTGGAAGCTAATGTGAAAGTTATTACCAAATTATATATGGTCCATTCTCTTCTCTCAAGGCTTTTTCCGAATTTCTCGCCATTCTGCTTCCACGGCTGTCATTTTAATGCCAACATATATTGAATTTAATGGGAATGTCCTAAACTGCAGGGCTTCTGGAATAGAGTCTTTGCTTTAATTAGGAAGGTTATGGGGGCCCCTGGTACCTCAACTCCTCAATGTAAATAAATTGGTAGAGAACCTCCTTCGCTATAAGCAAAGATTGATTTCCTTTATGTTATTGGCTGCTAAGCTCACTATAGCTAACTAATGGAAACGATCCTCTGTCTCAATTTCTTTATTAGATACTGCAAGAGATTGGCTTGGAGTTTGCAACTGACTCATCTGCGTTTTTTTGCTGGCTATTGCTTGAGAAGGGGAAAGGAATTTGGTCAGGTGTTTGCTATTTGCATTTGCTAATGAGACTAGCCCATTAAGGTGTTACAATTGTTGCTGGGGGAGGAGCTGTGAAGGAGTGTGTATATATAGAGAAATACTAATTAGCTGGCCTAATTCATTAGCTGCAAGTACACCATTCAAGTACAACATTTAAGTACAGTGAAGAGATATTGCAGGAGATAGTCAGGAGGTAGGCTGGAAGGTGGAAAAATAAAAAAATAAAAAAAGGTAAGATTTGTTTGACTTAAATTTACAAATTCTTTTTTTCTCCTCTTTAAAATGGCAGACCTGGTTCAGTGCAGGAATTGTTGTGCATTTATTTCATGTTCCACTCTTTGGAGATTCGGATGCTGTCAGATCTGTAGGCCATTCTCCTTACTGCAGCAGGAAATTGCATTTTTGAAATCAGAGATATTTAATTATCTGTTAAACTCCAGCTGGGACTGCTGCAATGCCACTGCCACAGAGGACCCCCAGAAATGGCAGATGGGTTACTGTAGGTTCTGGAAGACTTAGAGTGGTGGATAGAAGACAAGTCCCACAGTCGGTGGTTCTCCAAAATTCATTTGCATTTGTTTCTCATGATAGCTCTACTTGGAATAGAAAGGAACTGTACAAAAAAGATGGTTTGCATCTTTCTCTCAAAGGAACAAATGTACTTAGTGAACAACTCCAAGAATTTTCGAAAGAGTGTTTAAACTAGGAAGGGGGGGCAAAAGAGTGAAAATACAAGAGTCCAATTGCCCCCCGAAACAATGCCAGAACAGGTCAGAAGCACAGAGGTTAAGAAATGATAAGCTCAGAGTCCTGTCTACAAATGCTCGCAGTTTAGGTAAAAAAATCAATGAACTTGGGTCAATAATGGCATCTGAGAATGTAGATTTAGTGGCTGTTACGGACACATGGTTTAATGAAAGAAATGACTGGGACATAACCATACCAGGGTACTCTTTATACAGAAGAGACAGAGAAGGCAAGAAAGGAGGAGGAGTGGCCCTGTATGTGAAAGATAGCATTAAATCTAACCTAATACAAGTTGGTGAGGCCAACATAGAGTCAGTTTGGGTTACGTTGCAGTTTGCTAATCATGCAGTAACTCGTGTAGGTGTGATATATAGACCACCTGGTCAAGTTAAAGAACTAGATGATCTACTAGTTGAAGAAATAGCTAAAATGACAATGAAAGGAGAAGTTATCATTATGGGAGATTTCAATCTTCCAGATATAAACTGGAAAACCAAAATAGCAAGTTCTACCAGGAGTACAGATATTCTAAATTCCCTACTGGGGTTGTCTCTGCAACAAGTGGTTGAGGAGCCAACCCGGAGGGAGGCCATTTTGGATTTGGTATTCACAAATGGGGATTCGGTATATGATGTCATTGTAGGCGAAACCTTGGGATCTAGTGATCACCAGTCAGTGTGGTTTAATATAAGAACTGTGAAAGAGTCACACCACACAAAAACAAAAGTTTTAGATTTAAGAAAAACAGACTTTTCAAAAATGAAATTAGTCATAAATGAGTCCTTATCAGACTGGAACGGATTACATGGAGTCCAGGAGAAATGGGACTACTTAAAAGGTGCATTATTGAAGGCAACAGTAAATTGCATTAGACTTGTCAGTAAAAGCAAAAAAAGGAAGAGACCACTGTGGTACTCGGCAGAAGTGGCCCAAATCATTAAAAATAAAAAGCTAGCATTTTGTAATTATAAAAAAACACAGAGCAATGAAGATAAGGAAATCTACAAGATTAGGCAGAAAGAGGCCAAGCAAGTTATAAGAACTTCTAAAGCGCAGGCAGAAGAAAAACTAGCTCAGTCTATGAAAAAGGGGGATAAGACATTCTTTAGATATATAAATGAAAAAAGGAAATTAAAACAAGGAATAACTAAATTAAAAACAAAGGACAGAAGGTATATAGAAGAGAATAAAGGGCTAGCCGACTGCCTTAATGAATACTTCTGTTCAGTTTTTACAGAAGAAAAAGAAGGAGAAGGACCTCCACTTGAAAGGATGACTAATGAATCGTTTGATGCATGTGTCTTTACAGAGGAAGACGTTCTAAGATTGCTGTCTAAAGTGAAGACAAATAAGTCACAGGGTCCACATGAGATACACCCAAGATTATTAAAAGAGCTTAGTGGTGAGTTGGCAAAACCATTAACAGATCTATTTAATCAATCATTAGTATCAGGAGTCGTCCCGGAAGATTGGAAATTGGCAAATGTCGTGCCCATTCACAAGAAAGGTAGTAGGGAGGAATCGAGCAACTATAGACCAGTGAGTCTGACATCAATAGTAGACAAATTAATGGAAACCCTATTAAAGGATAGGATTGTGGAACATCTTAAATCCCATGGATTGCAAGATGAAAAACAACATGGGTTTACTTCAGGGAGATCATGTCAAACAAATCTTATAGATTTTTTTGACTGGGTGACAAAAATAATAGACGGTGGAGGTGCAGTAGACATTGCATATCTAGATTTTAGTAAGGCTTTTGACACTGTCCCACATAGAAGACTTATCAATAAACTGCAGTCATTGAGCATGGACTCCCATATTGTTGAGTGGATTAGGCAGTGGCTGAGTGACAGACAACAGAGGGTTGTAGTCAATGGAGAACATTCAGAACAAGGTCATGTTACCAGTGGGGTACCTCAGGGATCTGTACTGGGACCAATTTTGTTTAATATCTTCATAAGTGATATTGCAAAAGGCCTCGATGGTAAGGTTTGTCTTTTTGCTGATGACACAAAGATATGTAACAGGGTTGATGTTCCTGGAAGGAAACGCCAAATGGAAAAGGATTTAGGAAAACTAGAAGAATGGTCAGAACTCTGGCAACTGAAATTTAATGTGGATAAGTGCAAGATAATGCACCTGGGGCGTAAAAACCCAAGGGCAGAATATAGAATATTTGACACAGTCCTGACCTCAGTATCTGAGGAAAGGGATTTAGGAGTAATTATTTCAGAAGACTTAAAGGTGGGAAGACAATGTAATAGAGCAGCACCAAATGCCAGCAGAATGCTTGGATGTATAGGGAGAGGTATAAGCAGTAGAAAGAGAGAAGTGCTTATGCCGCTGTACAGAACACTGGTGAGACCTCACTTGGAGTATTGTGCGCAGTACTGGAGGCCATATCTCCAGAAGGATATAGATACTCTAGAGAGAGTTCAGAGAAGAGCTACTAAACTAGTACATGGATTGCAGGAAAAAACTTACCAGGAAAGGTTAAAGGACCTTAACATGTATAGCTTGGAAGAAAGAAGAGACAGAGGTGATATGATAGAAACTTTTAAATACATAAAGGGAATCAACTCGGTAAAGGAGGAGAGCATATTTAAAAGAAGAAAAACTACCACAAGAGGACACAGTTTTAAATTAGAGGGGCAAAGGTTTAAAAGTAATATGAGGAAGTATTACTTTACTGAGAGAGTAGTGGATGCATGGAATAACCTTCCTGCAGAAGTGGTAGCTGCAAATACAGTGAAGGAGTTTAAGCATGCATGGGATAGGCATAAGGCTATCCTTCATATAAGATAGGGCCAGGGACTATTCATAGGATTCAGATATATTGGGCAGACTAGATGGGCCAAATGGTTCTTATCTGCCGACACATTCTATGTTTCTATATCTCTATTACAAGATGTCGTGCATTAGGCTCAATGAGCACCTCACCAGCAAAAGATACTTCAAAACGTTATGAACGGGTTTGGAGCCCTTGGGCCAGCTATGTCCATATTAGAGATCCGCAGTGTGCAGTTTCCACTACCTCTTACTCTTGTTTTCTTGCTCCTGCTTTTCTTATTCTTCCCTTTTTCCACTTCACTTTTTGTATACATTACTTGTATTTTTTTCTTAGACATTCTCTTACAATGTATATTTCCTGAGAGCATTGAGTACTGCCCTGCAGTTTTTGTGCAACTTCAATTGAATATATGAATAACATGGTAAAGATTTTTTTTTTTTTTTTTTTTGAAGGACTGTTCTATTGTGGTATTTGAATAATTTTCAGTCCTTCTTTGTTTTTGCTTACCAGGCCTCCTTTTTTTTTTTACTATGTTTCGCCAGTGGTCTGGCCTTACTTTTGCACGTAACGTAATTTACTTTTTCAAAATAATAAAAAGAATCAAAGAAAAGGTACATTAGAAAGGTTGATCGGGTTCCCCTAACTTGATCTAGCGCTGCCATAATGAAAAAAAAAAAAAATTGGAAGTAAAGCTTTCTGGTTGAGCCAGATGGGCTTTTTTCAACCTGATTAAACCTAATGCCCTGTACACACTATCAGATTATCTGCAGACTTTTGTCTTCAGATTTACCTTTTCTATGTAGTGCAAGGGCCTGCCAGATTGCATACAAATTGAAAGTGTTTAGGTTTGACCTCATATTATATGGTTTTGGTAAGTCTGCAGACAAAAGTCTTCAGATAATCTGCACGTGTGTATGGGGCATTAGTCTCACCAAATACATTGGATGATATGGGTGAAATTTGTGTTTACTTATACCTCCCAACTTTCAAACTTGAGAATGAGGGACACTTGATGAAAGTAGGGACCTGCGAGGAGCATAGCACATGGGGGGGGGGGGGGAGTGGGCGTGCCAAAACTGTACAGTGGGAGGGCTTAATGGGCATGGTTACACAAAACCTAGGCTTTGGATATGTGCTGGGGGGGGGCAGTTGACTTATGCTAGAAGGTAGGGTGGAATGGGGGGGGTCAAATATGTGCTGAAGGGGGTTTTGGGATGGGAGTGGACTTGTGCTAGAAGGTGGGGTGAGGAGGAGGCCAGATATGTGACGGGGTGCTTTGGGAGGGGAGAGGATTTGTGCTAGAAGGTGGGGTTTCATATCCAACCCCCATCCTCCTAGGACAAGTCCTCTCACCTCCCAATGCACCGTACCAGCACATATACAAAGCACAGGACTTAAGAGAATACATAAGTGATGAAATGGTGCTGCCCAGATTTAAACAATGCAGAACATTTAGCCCCCATTCTCAGAACACTCACTGTATCCTCATCCTATAGTCCTGTACAGATAAAGCAGACAGGAGAAGAAGTGATGTACTGTGACTAGAGCCTGAACCTAGCTTCTGGCTGACAATGAAGGACCAATCAGAAGCTGGGCACAGACTTCACCTAAAAACATTCTGCCAGGACACTGCAACAACATCTGGGCACTCAGACAACTTGTGCATCAGCCTCCCTCACCAGTTCTAATTTAGATGATGTTTCCTGTGCTTCAGCATTGATTGGGATCTGACTCTGCCCCCACAGTACACTGAGTGAGTGGCTAGATCCAGGATGATTGCTTTGACCTTTAGCCAATCACCATGAAGCAAAGCAG